>NW_009609084.1:0-17190 GCF_000690535.1 Cariama cristata
GGGGGTGAAGGGACCCCCCGAGGCGGACGGCTGCCTGCACCTCGGGAGAGAAGGAAGGCAAAATGAAGGGAAGTGAGAGGAGTGGAGAAGGGAAAAGAAAGGGAAAGGAGGGGGAAGGAGAATAGAAAGCGAAGAGAAGAGATGAGGGAGGAAAAAAAAGAGAAGAGAAAGAGAAATCCTTATAGGAAGAAGAAAGTTCAACAAAGTCGCATTTCTGCCCTGGTCTGAAAGACTCACGTTCACAGTCCTGGGACTACCCCCTCTCAGGGCTGCAACTTTTAAAGCTGAACCAGGAAAATCTGTCAGATTTGCCCTGAATTACTTTCAGCTGATGGTTTTGGGCAGGTGTGCACACTGGTAAGGAGGTGTAGGAGGACCACCAGAATGTAGCTGTACTTACAAGAATAATGGTTGCAGCCTTAGCACCCGTGACCTCAACACTTTCTCGAAACAAAACCTGCGTGAGAACACAAAACTAGATTACCTTTGGGATGTCTAACATTGCCCTAAATATGTTGTCGCTCTTATGTGATGTCAGGTCCAAAATACATAGATACCTTTTCTCCAACCCTCTCCATACTTCGATTATCCCAGGTGAAAAAACATTGGAATGTCATTTCTATGATGATAACAGTGATCACAACTAACCTATTGAGTGTAAAAACATGATATTCTCTTACAAATGATGGGCGTCAGCACCCCCAGTTCCCCCCAGACACTGGCCACAGCACTTCTGTAGCGTTGCCTGCATGCCTTTTTCTTCAAGCAACAACAGAGAGGCCATTCTTACCTAAAACTTAACTATGGTATTTCTTACTCCGAATCTCACTGTGAAAACCTGGTTTTACTACATGAGTCAGGGAATGAGTTTTATTTTGTTTTGTTACTTTTTTTTCACACCAAATCAGACACCTCATGTAGGAAATCAGAGCCTGAAAGCGTGCTACAAGTGTTGGAAATCACTGACAGGCCCAGAATCAAAATTTGCTGAGATAAGTCACTATCTGTAACTTCCTTTCTGCAGAAGTACTGTTTGACTACGTTTTTCCTGAGTCACTATGTCTCTCTTCTCTAAAGCTTGTATCTTAAAAAGGAGTTAGCCAACGGAAACATAAGAGGGTTTTTCCTGTTCTAAGGAGTCCCAAATCCTTTAAAACATCCTTCAACCTCCCAGTGAGCTGGAGGCCAGCTAACTGCGAGCCTGCGGGCTCAATCTGTGTCTGGAGATAGGGGAGACTTACTGACCTGCCATCAGTAGTTAGGATTACCGAGTTTCTAGGGTAGTCAGAGACTCCTGTAAGACTCTTATCATTTAGATACACTTATAAATTGAGTACATTTCTAAATACTGTTGCAGAGTTGGGCTTAGTCTCCTATTTCAACACACTGAGTTGCTCAGAAACTCACACACATACACATCAGCTGTTTTACGGTGGAGGATACCAGTCTGAGGTAGAAGAGACTTTACAGAAGCAGGAGGTTAAAATGTTCATCACCTCAGGGTCAATCCAGCAAGCAGCTTCTATATGTATCGTCTCCTCTGCGTTTGTAATCAGTGTTGGGATATATGCATGTCTTAATCTGAAAATTACATTTTTTTTCCTGGTCCAGGAAAACCTGGGGCACTTTTGACCTACAAAGTGCAAGTGTTGGCTCAAGCAAGTTTTTTGTCCCGGAAATGCCACTCACATTAGAGCATTTTGGCGGCTGTAAATCTGTCATCCTGCAACACCCAATACTAAAAGCAGCAGAACATCTGAGGTTAGATAATTAAACACAGCAAATTGGAGATATCACTAAATTCGGATATTCGTAGCATTTAGGAAAATATGATGAATGTTTATTTTGTGGCATTTTGGTGCTTTATGATGATTCTTTTAAAAAATAAAGCACATAGTCAAAATTGATTCTGTTTTCTATAGGAAATTAAAATTGTTCTGAAAAGTTTTTAGTATTTGGGGGCTTGCTAGACTATTGTGCTATACCTTAGAAGTATCTAGGCTAGACATATGTAATTCTGAGAGTGCGATTAAAAGTGCATAGATATTTTCACTCTAATTAGGCAATTTAGCCTTAACATGCTATATAGCATCCTTACCATTTACTTTAAGTTACATGTAACCTCCAGGCTCTTGGTTAATATATTATTAATGCCTCATAAGTCATTTAAGTTAGAGTTTTTTCATGCCTTGTGGAATCCGGTAGAGTGTGAGGTGTTAGGTTTATGGTTGGACTCAATGATCTTAGACGTCTTTTCCAACCTAAATGATTCTATGATTTTATTATTCATTGCATGCTATTCTAAATTGGTGGCAGGGAAGGTTTCTGATAAGTAAGACTTCCAAATGGTTTTGATATATCTTTCTATTCTTAGCCAGTTTTCATAGAAGAATTTTTATACAATGTGTAGGGTCATTTTTGTTGACCCTGCATATAAATATCCGTGGGAAGTTTTTCTTCTGTTTCCAATTTCTGTAGTTGAGGAGCTGACCTAACAAAAAAATAAGATATTTATGCTGGAAATGAGGTATCTTTCTTTCTGAATGTTAGGAGAAGTGCTTACCTTCTAGTTAGATTTGCTTTTAAAAGTTTCCTACTTACCTCTCAGATTTTTGTCAAATACTGCCACTTGCTGGTTTTACTCCATACCAGTAATTTAGTTTTATAGCTTTTGCTTTGCTGAAGTACTAAAAAAAAACTTTCTAAAAGATCAGATAGTTAATACTTTTATCTCTTATTTTGCTAAAAATTCAGATATAACAAATATTAAGCTCAAATCCTCTCCAGTTTAGTCTATATCTCCATGTTAACATTCTATCTCTGGATATAAAATGAGGCATCCAAGACATTTCAATAGGTCTTCAGATACCTGACAATGGAAACATTGACTTTGGCAGACACAGAATCACAACCTAGTTTATTATTTAGGACCATTTTCGTCAACAATAACAGTAACAGTTTAGAGAAACAGATTGTCAAAATAACTGATGAAAAAGCACCACAGAAACTTACATTTAAATTGCTTTTATTATGATATACCAGCACAGGACTCTAAAGCTTAAACACATCTGATCTTTAATTTTTTAAAGTTAGAAGCAAAACTCAGAATGCCTTTGAAAGCATATAATCTTGCCCTTTATTTCTATTATATATACAAAATGAATGTCATGGCATAGCTGGATGGCATGTCAGCAAGTGTGCTAAACTCAGGGTACCAGCTAAATCAATTATTTTAATTCATAAATGCTTGTTCATAAGCTTTTCTCAACTGTCCAGGAAAGCTTATGCTATACTCAGATACGTACTTCTAGCAATACCTCGTGCTTCTTCACAGACATCAGTAAAAACCAGTTCCATCTCTGAAGACTGACAAAAGCAGTAGGACTGTGCCCATTTCCCAGATGGGTACTGTTGGGATCCTGGACACCTTGAGCCCAGGGGCCTGGCCACTGAGGTGCAGGGCCAGCCTGGGAAGAGCGGAGCTGGTTCCTGAGGAGAGGGAGCTGCTGTGAGGAAAGCCAGGGCCCCCTGTGAGGGCAGGCAGCCCTACTTTTAAGCTAACTGCCATTCCCAGCCTGGCCCCAGCTCAGCCCATCCCCATGGTCCTGCCTCGCCATCCCAGGGCTGTGTCTGACCCCAGTTCCCCCAGTGGGCCTGATCCCAACCCCAGCCCATGGGTCGAAATCCTGGCCCAGCCTTGTTCCATCCCCAGTCCCCAGGGAGGTGCCGGATGCCCGGGGTTGGGGCTGCCCCAGCTCCCACCAGCTGCCCTGCTCCTGGCTGGAGTGGTGGGATGGGCCCTGGCTGCCAGGCCCTGCCCTGCTGTCCCAGGGAGCCCCTGCCGCTCCTGGACCTGGGGGTACTGAATCCTAGGAAGGTCCTAGAGGCAGTGTTGAACACACCCTCTTGAACTCTTCAGAGCAGGATGAATGTTTTCTGTTCTTAATTTTAAAAGAATGAACATCATCAGGAGAAGCGTAGTCAGCAGATCAAAGGAAGCTCAGCTGGTGAATGTGAGGTCCTGCCTGGAAGGACACATCCCATTCTGGGCTCTCCAGATCAAAGGGAATGATGAGAAACTGGAAGGAAGACCACCAAGATGCCCAAAGGCCTTGAGTACACGACCTGTGAGCATAGGCTGAGGGATCTGGGCTTGTTTCATCTGCTGAGGTTGGGGCAAGGTTGTGTTCCAACAGCAACCTACAACACCTTGAAGAAAAACTGCAAAAATTGATAAAGTGAAACAATTCTTTGCAGTGCCAGATGATATATATAGCAAGGTGCAATGGTTGTAAATTGTGACTTGGAAAGTCTAGACTGGATACTGCATAAAAATATTTTTTATCAGGACGATAGTGTAGCACTGGCACAGGTTACACAGAAATGCTGGGATTCCTCTTTCTGAGAGATTCTTAAGATTCGATTAGACAAAGCCGTGGCTGATATGAGATAATGCTGGCAATAGTCCTTGTCTGAGCAGGAGGCTGGCCAAGAGTTCTTCAGACATCTCCTCCAGCCAATATCTCTGTGGTTTTGTCATCAGCTGACTTGCCCTTTGGAAATGCCCATCTCACTGTTAACAATAGTGTGAGCCTAGATGACTACCTTGGGCAAGATGCCTCACAAACCTAAAAGGTGAGTCATTAGCACCTTTACCAGTATGACACAATCTGGGACAGGAATAGTCTGCTCTAGGTATCATGGCCTTAGCTTCCAGTGAAATGCAACAGTTCTTCTGGAGCAAAATCAATTTACCGTAGTTGGATTAGAGTAACAGCTAAGACCTAAACAAAGGTCTTTGGAAAAAACCGAAGTAATGTGATACCTTAACAGGACATTCAGGAAAAGAAAAAAACAAACAAACAAACAAAACAAAACAAAAACACAAAACAAAACAAAAAACAACCCCACAAACCAGAAAGATATAGTTCCTCAAACTTTCAGGTCAAATACCAAAGTAGACTAACAGGCAAGAGGGTGTGTTCAGCTAGGTTGTCTGAGATTTGGGCTATCAGCGGGCCTCCCTCAACTCATCCATGTTTTCCTGGCTGATCAAAGTCAACAGAACCGTTCAACTAGGGTGGGCTAGCTCAGTCCTGTTCTCTCCCTCAGGGTAGTTTTGATGTCCTCTAATTGCTGCCTGGGTTGCCTAATTCCTGTTTGATCTTCCTCCTGTAGTCACCTTTGATGTTCTGTTGTTGTTTGTTACAGGATCTCTGGTTAGGATTAAGTCATTTTAGACACTAAGACATTCCTGTGAAGGGCAATACAGACAAATAAGTACTAAAAAGAGAACAAACCAAGAATGTGTTCTTTGCTCCAGTAGCAGTGAAATCAGGGGTCTTGATTTGTAACTCAGGTTATTGTGTGTCATGACCAAAATTTCATGTCCACCATCTATGCTCTCTCCCTTTTGGCCCCTGAATTTAGAATGAGCCCTCAGAGAGCCAAACAGCCTTTCCAGATAGAAGGCTGAGATAAGAGTAAGCAAAACAGAGCCTGCTTAAGAAACCCTACTACTAAAACCTGTAGCAGTACTGGTACCTTTTGCATGCAAGTCAACACAGCGTACAATTCTTTTCAGTTGCACAGACAGTAATTGTATTCTCAATGCTCCTTGCTGTACATCCTCCACTGATCATTCTGTCTACGCTCATCCACAACTTGGACATTTGGCTGGTTTGGTCATCTTTGTTTCTTTTTGCACAGCCTGGGGAAAGCAAAATGATTCCCATCCAGTTCTGATGGGAAGTGATGATATCTTTAAAATATGTCTGGGTTACATAAGTTAAAGTTCTATTGTTTATCCTTGTCATATCATTTGCAACTTTAGTTAGTTGGAAGAATTTTAGAAAATTAGCAAATTCTAGATTTTACTGTTGATTTTTCTGATTTTCTTTGTTTTTCTTTCATTCTCAGTTCTTGTTCTATTCTCTTCACTGCCTCTTTTTTCTAGCAGAATGACAATTGCTAAAAAAAGCTGTCGGGAAGTAATGAAGGTGAGGGAGGAAGTTTTTTTTTTAAAACTTACTTTTTTATTTTATCAAAAAAGCAAATATTTAAAAAATCCAGTGCAATGAAAATGTTCCATTAATTTGAAACGTTTTGTAGTAAAGATATGTTTCAATCTGAAACTTTAACTCGTATCTTCTCTCCCCACTGAAAAAATGAAAATATTTTTATTGTAAATAGCACCAGATGTCGCTTACCTGACAAATATATATTGAACCAGTAGCAAAATGGCATATTACAATTTGCACAGTATTTTTTCAATTATGTTGGAATATAATTGCATTGAAATTCAATTAGCTAAAGTTTAATCCAGAATTTTGTGGACAAACAGACAAGAAAAGACCTTATCCTCTTTAACAGGAATCTGTTAGCAAACTGACTGTTGTCTGGCATTTTAGTACAAAATACTAGCCCTTAAAATAAAAAAATAAATCTCAGTATCATTTGTAAGATCATCATGAACAACATACTTTTAGTATTTTAGTTTGTAACTTTTGCAGAGGCACCAGAATCAAAAGGACACAGTCATTAATTCTGCATTTCAGACTTTCTTCTTCATCCTTCTTAATGTTTTCCCTGCCCTTTCTCTCCAAGGCATGAAGTTTTTCAGTTAAAAACCAGAACATTAGAAGGTGCTTGAGCGATTCCTAACTCCATTTTCTATTTTTGAGTCACGGTACTCATTGTATTTGATTGTTATAAGTTTGTGTTATTAAAAAAATATCAAGGAAGGTGAAACCCAGTGGCACAGAAGCAGAAGGATTGCTCCTTCGTGTGAACGCTGGGGCCCGGAGCAGTCGGTGGTTAAGAGAGTCGTAGGGGAGAGCGGGGAGTTGCATCTCGGAGAGGGTTCAAAGAGCCTCCCGGGATCAAGGAGCCTAAGCAAGGGCTGAGTCAGTGACCCAGAAAGTCATTGGTTGGCTTGGAAGGGAGGAGCTCATGGGAACATCTGTACAATCTTTTTTCTTTCTCTTCTAGCTGCTCGGAGCCTTCCCTGTTTAAAAAATGAAACTCCTACTTTTGTTCAAAACCTGTCTTTTTGTGTGTTTGAAGTCTTTTTGGTCTTCTTTGAAGAGCTTACTGTGAGGAGAACACCTAGGAGATTGTTTTCAAAGCCAGCTCAGGACCTTGTCACAGTCACATTTTGAAGTCCTGCTCATTAAAGTCACATTTTCTCTTGACTTCAGTGAGATTTTGAGGGAGTGCACTTGGAATGTTTAAGACAGATCATTTAATAGGCAAGTATCAATAGTAACAGGTAGCATATATATTTTACCTTTTATCTATGGATTTGTTTGTAATCAGCATTTAACTACGCAGATCAGATTCCTTAGGAAATTGTGGGTGCATTCAAATTGCAGCTTGAAAAATCAAGGTTTAGCCAGGATTTTCAAACTGAAGCATGTAAGAACAATAGTTTTCCAGGGTGCTGAGCACCTCTGTTCAGGCAGCTTCCAATCATGTGTAGACAAGATGCACCATGGGATGGTTTGCATGATCCCTAGCTACAGATAAGATCACGTCACGTGCAGTGCTAGCAGCCTCACCTGAATCGGCATGTCCGATTAGAGGTGCAACCTTTGCCATGAACATTGCTATCGCTGCTTGGTTATTTACCCACCTACACTGAAAAAGATTCTTTTGATCCCAGTCAGTTCAAAATGGCTTACACAGTCCTTTAAGTTATGACTACAAAAACTTAGCAGTTCAGCTGATCACCCAATATCTGTTTTCAGACACACCACGAGTTTGCTCTTAATTTTAAAGACTTTGCATCAGCTGTCCTTCAGTAAATGCAGTTGCTTAAAAAGATCACCCCTTTCTTTCTCCTGGAATGATTTATTCTTCCAGACAGTGTATTCCAGACTGCCTCCTGGGATGGAAATTCAGCTTAACTGTCCTTACATGTATTCTTACAACCATAGATGGTGCAAATGAGGAAGAGTGGGATAACTGGAAGTGAACTTCAAAAGATTAAAAACTATTTTTTTTTTTCCTAAGAAAGTAGCATATAACTAAGGAGGTGAGAAGAAGAAAAATTGACACCTGACAGAAATAAGTTTCCCCTGAACAGGCTTGAATTAGTTCAATTTACTGCTATTACTGTTGACATGCTATTTTCCTGGGTGGAACTGCAAAACGAGATTTTACTGTGAACTTTTCTTTTTGCAGTTTACTGAAAGCGTTAGTGAAATGTGAGCTAAAAGATAAAGTTCCTTCTTGATTCAAGAAGCATACCACAGAAAGGCTCTCTTCATCCATCTTTTCTTAGGACACATGAAATTTTGGGGTATCAGCATTTTTAATCACAGGAGATTAACTCTAAAAATGTATCTGGGTACATAGACATGAGAGGTGAATAGGTATCGTGTCATGTGTAGTCAGAAGAGCTGAACTGTCTATTTTAGCAATAAAGGCTAGATACTACTCCTATCAGAGTGGAGACCTTACTTCTACCTAGGCTTAAACATATCTGTTGGTGGAGGTGTTGACATTCATCTGATTAAATATGAATGTGACTCACACATCTTGGGCATCCATCTGGGCAGAGCCTGAGGGCTCTGGGGCATGGCCAGGGATTTTGTGAGGCAGCACACTTCACAATTTCATATTATATGCACACGCTAGTCTTTTGTGTTAATGTTACGAGAAAAAAAATTAAATCTAAAGTTTCATGCCTGTGGAGAATAAATTTCTTCAGGAATGATGTCTCAGAACAACATGGTCCATACAGAGAAAGGTAAATGTGCAAAAATCTCAAAATCTGTTTTCATTTTATTACATCTCCTTAATGTGTAAATGCAGTAATGACTTGCACACTTCTGTTCTCTATAAAAGCCATGGTCAGTGAAGAATGGAGTAGAAGCAATTCCTTGTGTTAGGAGGGTCACTGAATAGCTCGTTCTTTATAAACCATATTATTTACTAACAGCACACTGCTCAGATCCTATTGAATATAATGTTTACTTATATTAATTCAAGTAACAAAAACATTTAAAACTAACCACAGCCAGCTCATGATCACCACAAAAATGGAAAAAACATGCAGCTACTTGTACTGTTCCCATTATAAGTAACGGCTGCATATAAATTGATGCCACATTTTCATGACGAATAGCCACAGAAAGGACCTAAGCTGAGTGCTGGCTAACGCGTCACTTGAAGCAGTTAGTGCTGCCGTCACCCCGGAGACCTCTCTGCCGCAGTTGCTGGTGTCCCTGTGAGGCACGGCAGGACAAGCATCACCAGAGGAGACAGGACCAAAGGACACCCTCATGTGAGGCTGCAAGATCTCACAAAGAAGATAACCTGGCCCAAGGCTCTGTTCCTCAGGGGGATACTCACTCTTTTCTTTCAGTGTCAAATGCAAATTGGGTGCTTCAGCAAAATTACGGGTGCCCACAAATATCGGTCATGCAACACGCACAGTGTTTTAGGGTTGGAGAAAGAAACTTGATCAGTGATCCCAACAGTACAGTTGGTTGCTCCTCAGAAATTTTGGGGTTTTTGGTGAAGCATTGTTTGACTTTTCAGTGTTAAGAATTTCTTATTTTCAGATCATAAAAGCACATCTGAAGCTAATTTAAGATTAAAGCTTCTTTCATTGACAGCCTAAATCATGTAGCAAAAGGAGGAAAACTTTCAGACAGGGCAGAGCCCAGAGCCTAATGCAAACCCAAGGAATAAGTGCAAGTGCTAATACGTACATCTCAGAAAAACCAAATGGCTTCTGAGCAACTTCCACTGGGTGTGCCTGCATCCTCCAGCTCCACCAAGTCATGCATCCCTTTGCTTCCTGGAATAGTTGTGATTATTGCAGCACAAGTGTTCCTATCTTTTTTGTTACTTTCTCCATTTTATATGCCTGCATTTTTGATGGTCTGACTCTATCCTGTTTCATTTGCTTTTTACTGACTGTGTGTACTTGTTCTGCAACTTTTTATTCTTCTGTTTTGATCCTTTCCACAGACGGTTTGGCTGATCGTGCTCTTTGGAAGCATTTGCGAGAGGAGTGATTTTCAACGTACAGTCAGTGAACCCCGGAGATTCCACAAATTATTCCTAACAGTCCATGCGAGGTAGTTAAGAAAATCCAGTCTACTGTCGGCAGGGTTAAATGTTCTGTTTAAAGATCAATGCCTCCATTGAAAAAAATGTCTGCAATGAAAACTCTTGCTCTAGACTTGGATCTGGTTTTCTCCACAAGAAGTGTTAAATGAGTAATTGATTGCACATGCCCCATTCCACATCAACCCTCCCTTTACGACAGAAGTAAAACTTCTCTATACATAGTAGGGACAAGACAGAGCTCAAAGTTATTTGTGAATACAGTTTCTGCCATTGCTTTCCTCTTTTTGGTACTACTGAGGCAAATAATCCCATTACTGATCTTAAATAAAAAACCAGAAATAACCAAACATGGGAAGACTTATCAGCACAGAATTGATACATTGTACATAAAGAACTTGGTGACGTGATGGACTAAATAGAAAGGCAAGGTTAGAGGTTACTTAGAGATAACAGAAAATTTTTTGCTATATTCCAAAACTTGATCAAGATGTAACAGTTGTTCACAGCTCTAAGAGCCGTCAGTGAACGGGCAAGAAAAAGAAAAATGTAACATGAGGATGTAATGACACGCAAAATATTTCTGGGCAATACCAACAGAGAGATCTAGTGTTATTTATAAAGGCGTTGCTTGGGATAGTGGGCACAGTAGGCTCAAGAAGCATTAAGTCAAAGGAAAGTTCCAGAAGGATTAAGTCCACAGGCACAGAGAAGGGCCTGTTGATCACAACAATGGAAAAATAGTCTTACGAGACCAGAGGACTTGGCTCATATCCTTTGGCAAAAGGATTTCTCAGAAGAAATACTAATGTTGGCAGGAAACAGAAGCGGGGAGTGGGCATTAACTACTTCAGCTGCCGCTGGTCAGCTGACCACTGACGAGGAGAACATGATGCTTTTAAGTACTCTGCATCATACCAGCCCACCGGTGTCGTGCATCGGGGCTAGCTGGATGCGCCTGTTTTCTGGTCACAGTGATGCATTTTACTGGAGATGACGGGGCAAAGTTATAGGCTTGTATTTACAGCTAAATATATTCTTTATATTTGACGTGCAGTGATTTGCCTGCTTATCAGGACTGAACACTGCCACAGTAAAAGTTCTGATACTCAGAACCAATATCAGAAATAATTTTATAAATTATATACTTACATGTGGTGCAAAAATGTATTGTTGACTTTCTTGTGAGAGCTACTAAAGGACACAATGACTGACAAAATCCGGGCAAGAAAAATCCAAAATTTTACTAATAAATAGGCAAAATAAAACAAAAGTACTGTTTAAGAAGAGATTTGTAGTATTTATGTGTCCCAGCCAGCACTATCTATGAGATTCAGAGGGAAACTTCTGTTTAGGAAGGTTATCCCTCAGCTGCTGCCTAAGCAGTTCAGGGCTTTTTCTGCAAAAAAGACTGATCCTGGCCATTTTCCCAGGCAGGTTACTGCCTAGTGGGGATCACTGTCTTCATCTAGGACAGCCGTTTCTACATAACAAGAGGTTTTGAGAGAGGGGGAGGGTGGGATGACAAACCAGATAAGCTTCCATGACTGAAAAAATCTCAAATTACTTTTCTGTTATCATTCTTCATTTGAGTAAGTTTTTCGTATTTATTGGTTCCAAAAGCAAGGATACAACCATGCTTGACCTGTTGCCCATCTGTCACAAAAAGCTGAATTCTTACTATTCTAGATCTCTAAAAAATTTGAGAATTGCTTGCAAATTCTCTCCCATATGTTATTATTTCATTTGGTATTAATGTCACCAGACTGTTGTAGGGTCCTTCCTCTGGTGATAAAAAGTTTGCCATGTCTTTGAATGGCTGTAAAAGTTATTTTGCGTGTCTGGAAGTTCTTTCATATTCAATTTTTCTCAGAATTTCTTTCATTTTCCCTTCACAGCACAGCCTTGAGATTCTCTTGTTCTCCTAATTTTCTTTAACATAACTCTCATACCAATAAAATAACTCATGCTGTCAATATATCAAGTAGAATAGTATCCTATATGTTTAGGCCTCATGTTCTGGATTACTGTTTACTAGAGATTAGAAAAAAAAATACAGCTATCCTCCAAAACATGTTCACTTTTTTCATCTGTTCACCTCCTGCAGTTTCTCATTCTCTTTTTAACCTTTGCCATTTTGTTGGGTTTCTTTCAGAAAAAAATCTCGCAGTATGAAAAATCAAGTTCTAATATGAAAAACCTGCTATGGCAGTTCATGACCATAATGCCATAAGCCTAACAAGAAACAGAATAGATCTGGGTCTATCACATATGCATGATTAAGAATAAAATTTTGCATGGGATGCTAAAAAGGGAGATGCGATTTTCTGAAATGTTGCCTGTCTTCTCTACAAAAAATACATGTATCACATTGTGTGTACATAAGGTGATATACAAATTATTGTCTTCTTTCTTGCTGTGACGTCCTTAGTTGACGGCTTTACCTGCCTTTCTGGTTTGCACTCTGTTGTGCAAAGTGTCCTGCACCCTCTGTAGCTTTCCCGTTCCCCAGCGGTCGACTAGCCTTTGCCAGGGGAGGAGAGACGGTCTAGAATTGGTATGGCTGCTCCTGTCTTGGTCATTTAGGATGATCTCTAAGGAATGCAATTAAGAAGAATGGCATGCAGGGATAATGTACAGAATTAATTATTGATACCACTGCATAATGCTGGACATAATATATACTCAATACAGGAACCCAAGCATACGGTAAAGTCATAATTATGCTTATAAATCAATTAATTGCCAATTCCCTGTGTAATTACTTTTGTTTGTTTCCCAGGAAGATGTTTTTAATTAGATGGTTTAGCAGCGATAATGAAATCTAAACCAGTTATTAACTCATTGCAGGGGTAACGTGGGTTGTGTCGTGGTGCAGATCAGGATTAATATTGCACGTGTCAGCATGAACTGATGGTCACCGCTCCTGTCACAGGCAGGGATGACCAGGAGGGTTAACTGACTGCTGTCATTTGCCTCTTCAGCTGACTGGTTCTAAAAGCACCTTGCAGTCTTAGTGCAGGCCAGAGGAAAGGGAAAATTTTTCCAACTGAGGTTCATTTTCAGTTGGCTTATTCCTTCTTTTTGAGTCTAGGAACCTGATGATCAGTGTGTTTAATTTTAAATATATTGTGCACAATACTTCAGTTGCACTACTGAGGCCAAGGAAACACTATCCAATTTCTTTCTAGGAAGTTCCGAAATGTTGGAACAAACTTCTTGGGCTTATGCATTTGTGTAGAGCGGGAAGTGCACCGTTTGAAGAGGCAGCCACACGTCCTGTGGGGAGAATTCGAGGAATCAACAGCCAAGGCTTCTTGTTAAAAAAGTCTCTGAGGATTTCTGTCTTGTAATGCCGTTTGTGAAATAAAGCGAAACTGTTGAAAGTGATGATAGAACCACTGTGCTACAAATGTGGCAACACATTTTTTTATTTATTTAGAGTAAGATGTGTTAACATCCAGCATGACAAAATTTGTACAAAGTTCACAATTTAAAAATGAAGTATCACAGCAACTTGTGATTCCACACATTTATAGCAAAATTAAAATGTCAACAAATCCATGCCGTGTAGTACAAAAATAAATCAAACTTCAGTTCCACAGAGAGCACAATAAATAGTTTATACAAAATTCTGTCTTAATAAATGATTACTTAAATTAACTTAGAAATGAATATGAACAATAAGTTATAATAAATAAACTCTGATGACTCACAATAATTTAATATGAAAGGTCAGCATTCTAATATGTGACACTTTTGTGATCCCTATATAATAGTCACAGATAACTTTTGATTTGATATTATGTACCAACATTAGATGAGCAGCAGATTTGTGCTTAAAATCCCTTTCCATTGTACATAGGTGATAACAATAAGAATCCAAAACTGATACTATCTATTACTCTACTGAAAGCATTACTATATTGGCAAAGAAGCTGCAGACACAATGCAGTGGAAAAATGCATATGCCATTATGAACAATGAAAGCCCTAAAAGGAGGCTAGGGCAAAAGTACAATATATATGGCAGAAGGTGAACAACAAGCACCTTGCTTCAGCTCTCAAAAAGGCAATTCTGAGCATGGCAGCTACAACTAATAGCACAACAGAAAAAGGGCGCTGTACAGAGAAGATACTGCAGAGCCCCAAAGTAATTACATAATCTTTTCCCAGCTAGTTATTAAAGTCCTCGTGGAAAACTGTAAGCTTTTGTACAGTGAATAGTATAAAGTGCCGCTGGGATATACATATATTTATACATATATATATATACCGAGGTTGAGTATTGTATCAGAATATTTGTTGTGAGATCCCTGTAGTCTCCCTTAGCAATATTACTGGATTGGCCATAATGGCTTCCACTATAATTTGTTCAGGTTTAGTGTCACAAGGCTAATGACACAAGAAATTGCACACCTCCGTATGGATATATAGGGCAAGGTAAGTGCAAATAGTCAACTGGCACATTGTGGGGACAATGACCCTGTAAGTCCTGTTCTGCTAAAAATATTTTATTTTTTACAAAACCCATCTTTTTCATAACAAAATTTTAAAGTACTTTTGTACTTTCTGCATAACATCAAGACATGGAAGGAAAAGATATGCTATCAAATTCAAATAAATTCAACATCTGTAAAACACAACACATCACCAAATTTACTACTTAAAAAAGAAAAATGTAGTAAGAAAAAGTGGTCTTATGCATACATATAGTGCAGTCATTTTGAAGAAAACAATCAAATCTTGAAGGTACAAATAAGTTTTATCTTAAAATGATCCAGTTTAAAGCAAAAAAAGTGCCGAAGTATATTTAGTTACATTAAAAATTTGATTGCATTCATTTTTGCAATAGGTACTAGTAGAACAAATACAAAGCATATGTGAATGCTGCAGTAATGATTGTTCTCCAACAAAAAACAAAACATAAATGTTAAAATGTTAAAAATGGGATCAAATGCTTGGCAAAGCAAACGGAAAAATCTTTACTGAACTGCATTCCTACTGCAGACAGCAATGAATGCAGTTCAGTAACTCTAATAGACACAGATCATTTGTGTTTTTCCCCAAATTAAAGATGTGAAAAGGCAATATTAATTTTAAAATATTGTCCTCCATCTTGAATTGAAAACACAGAATTTCTGAAAGATGAACTACATTGCTATAACAGATAGTTCAGAGGGGCACTAGCAGTCCAGTAGAGATAAGAGAATGTTGGCTCCAAAGTTTATTTGAAAACAAAAGCTGAAATCTTCACGTTGTCCACCTCTGATATAGTTCTTTTCATAATGGAAGTTCCCATATTCATACCATGTAATGCTTAGAAGTTAATTAAAAAGTGCTGTTTAAGCTGCTTTGAATCTTCTGTCAAGTTTCCATGGCTTGATGTTGTCTTACAATAAATTACCCATTTTGTATCTTACATCTAATCCATGCCATTTTCTTGGAATTCAAAAAACCTCATTTTATTGCCCCCACCACACACCATCCTCCAAAAACAAAAGTCACATAATATTTTCAAGCATTGTTCAAAAATAAAGCATTTTTGCAACCAATTCTTGCTATGAAACAATATGCACACAAAATGTATTTCTTAAATCCCATAAAATCCTCCAACATGAGGCAAAATGATAGTGTTTAAAAAGTGGCTGCAGACCGCAACATTGTCATTCAAAGCTGTTTTTTTTTTTTGTCCATTTCAGTTCAAAATACTAAAACATTTAATCACTAAAGCATTAAAAAGAATTTACACTCTATTTATTTTGATCAGCTTACCTCTTCAGAAATATATATACCCCAAAAATGTGCATACATTAGCAGCTATAAACATTACATGGCATATCACACTATGTCAGCTTATATGAAAACGTACAAAATGTGAATGTATTCAAAAAACTATTCTGCAGTTACTATCTTTAAAGCAAGACATAAAATCATTATGAAGTCTTGTAAGCATAACACTGTTTCAAACAGAAATAAATATATAACACTTTCTGGTAAATTACAGCAGCAAAAAACAAGAGGCATCCTTTTTTTAAGCAAGACTTTCACCACTATAGCAGCTGTTCAGACCTGAATTCCTCTCACAGCCTGCTTTATATTTTCCAGTAGGGCTTTATTTTCTGGACTCTGATAACGATCTTGATTTGTATACATGTCCGTCAAAGTGGTCACGTAAGCATCAAAATTTTGTTCATTGATTGGTTCCTACGAGATATTAAATAGTAGTTCATATACAACTTTTATTTTCTTAATCGTATATTCATTTAAGCATAACATATAATCATGGCATATTGCCACCATTTTTTATAACAGTTAAAATGCCTATTTAGTTCTTACTTAATCTTACAGGATACACTGGAACAGGCCCTCCATGTCTTTGTTAGCAGTTAAATGTATCTTTATGGTTTCAGTGTTGTTACCACAAATATCCAACTGGTTGATGAAACGTAAACATAAAAAAAGACATCTATTGTATGAAGTGAACTGAAGATCGCCAAATTCCTTAACTTGTGCTCTCAATCACTTACCATATGTGGCAGCTGGATATTAGCTAGACTATGAATTAAAGACTGGCTTAAATTGGCCAATTCATGAAGAAGAGACTCATTTTGCTGTTCAATTACTTTGTTCTCCTCTTCTATCGTCTTCAGGTTGCTCTCCATTGTGGTAATCTAAAATGGACAAATTTGTGTACAATGTAATATAAGGCAAGCTGTTATAAAGCATGTGCTCTTTGAAGGGAGAGATAACAGAAATACCAGGGAAAGGAGAAAAAGGTCTATTCATTCACGCTTAAAAAGGTTTTGCTTGAGTCCGCAATTCTTATCATTGTTAAGGGTTTCTTATTCCTACTGCATGTTGCGTGACTTTAACAGCTTGTCTTTTTAATATTGGTAACAATGAATGAACTTGGATTTGATTCCACTGCTTTAGAGCTTTTCTTCTTGAGTTGAAAGGCATTAGGAAGGATCTTAGTTCTGCAAGTTCGCCCATGTGGTTAAACACTTCTACTCCTAGAAGCTTACCTTAGGGACATTCTGCAGTAAGTCATGCATTTCTTATATTTTCTGCTAGATATCTATATATATAGATATATAGATATATAGAT
>NW_009609085.1:0-7450 GCF_000690535.1 Cariama cristata
CCTACAGTAACAGGCCCAGCTGAGCAGCACTTTGTTTGGCACGTACAGCACGCATGTCTTCTACAACAAACCACTCTTGCCTCCTATGTGGGACTTTGCATTTTCTGTAGGCTAGCAGTAGACCAAGTGAGGATTGAAGCCAGCATGTGTCTGGTGGGCCTGGAGATGCCTGATTTGGTGTCATGAAGAACAGAAATTTGTGTGCTTGGAAACACTGTAGTGTCCCATTGCTGAACATGTGTACATAAATATGTTTGTTTGGGTTTTTGTTTGTTTGTTTTTTCTTAAATAACAGACAACAGTCTGAACCATTAAGTATCTGTTACCTAGTGGTTAGGATGTAATAAGTTTTTGTTTGTTTGTTTTTCTTAAATAACAGGCAACAGTTTGAGCCATTAAATATCTGTTACCTAGTGGTTAGGATGTAATATGGGGAGGGAAGAGTGTCATGGCCTTTCATTCCTTGTTCTGGGATTTCGCATTTTTATGCACTGATTGACTTCAGGTAAAACTTGGAATCAAGAGCAGAGCCTGACCCCAAAACCAATCTGTCAAAACTGGACCCAGGTGCCCTCCACCCTGAGGTGGTTGTTACATAAAAAAGTGTGTATTCCAGGTTTTACAATGAAGGTAGCTACTGCTACCTTGTGCAGCCTGCGTTTGTTGGTGTGGGTTAGTCATGATCAGATTTCTGCGTCCCAGTACAGGAGATTGTGGGTTAGATGTTCAGCTGAAGGCTTTTGTGTAGCTGAATTGCAGGCACCTAGGGAACTTGCTGGCCAAAAGAAGGTGATCTGACTATGTGAGCCCTTTGGGAGTTGTGATTCAGGAATGTGAGGTCTGTTTGTGCCCTGCTTTTTAACCATTACATCCTCTTATCCCTTTGGATCTCATCCAGTACCTAAGACCAGTCACTCTGCATGTGCTTCATGTTGTTGTGCCTGCTGAAGGCATGTTGTCACACTGACGTGTGTGGTGTTGTACAAGTCTGTGCTATAAAAAAACTTAAGCACAAATGGATGAATTAAAGCATTTGATAAAAATCCTGGATGTTAGAGTTCTGATAAGCATCCCTCTTCCCTTGTTAGCCTTCCCTGCCTCATTACACCGATCGGTGATTGTCATATACATATATAACCATATTATTCAGATGTCCTTTTTGCAGTGAACATTTAAACATGAAGTTTATCGTGGATTACTGAAGCAAATTAAACTGAAGGAAGAACACTGAAACATGATTTAATAAATACTGATCTGATGGGGGCATGTTAATGTTTGATAATATTGTATCATGATTTTTTCAATACTGTTTGTACAGTCAGCAGTACAGCTCTGTGGTGATGCTATCATTATGGCTTACACAGTGCTGACACTTTCATTATAAACTGTAGGATTTTTTTCAAATGTTTCTTTTAATGGATAGGAAAACTTATTTTTGACCTTAAGTTTCTCATGTTGCTTATCTTTCTGAAACCTGTTTTTTAATTCCATAAAGGTGGGTTAAAATTCTGTGCCTTTTGAGTTGTGTGGGGTTTTTAATTATCAAAGAGTAAAAAGGCTATTGCTCAGATATGAAGAAACTTTATAGATACTTTGTATGTATATTGCAGATATGGAAACAACTTGAGAAGTTCTCATTTGAGATGGGATTGGGTCTTCTGTCCAGTTGCTACTGCAGTCATACCAGTCTCAACATACTGGATGCTATATAAAGGGATATAAAAAAGAAATTGTATCCCAAAGAGCTTAAAAACAGACTTAAAAGAGGACTTGGGTGTTTGAATCAGACTTGGGTAGAATTTAGTCAACTTCCTTCATGCATGTTTCACTGAAACAACTTGAATGTGAAAATGTCTGAAAGTGTGTAGGTGACTCTGTTTTAACCACTGAAGTTCCCTAGGTACCTAAACGTGTGTGCCCGGGGACACTAAGGCTGTTTTCACAGGCCTTAGCTGTTTAACATCCAGCTTAGGCACTTTGAGGCCATAAAGTGGATGTTTTAGCACTTCAAATTCTTGTAAGCATGCTGTCAGTGCACTTACTAAACGCTGATAACCAAGAGTTCAGTGCAGAGCTCTGCAACCTGGCACAGCTGCGTTCGTAAGTATGGCCAGGAGAAAGGAGGCTCACGTTTTTACACGTTAGGTCAAGTGGTCACATCATTCACCACTGATCAGGAAGCCAAAAGCCTTTACCGTGAGATGCCTGAAACCCATATCTATGACTTGCCACCGATCTCTAAATGTGTTTAGGTTGGGGCACTTTCCTCTTAGAGGAGCTGGACCATTGTAGAACTTCTGAGCAGCTTGTGTGCCACCTCTGAGAATCCAGGTCCATTTCCTTTTCATGAATCTGCAGGTACAAGAGAGGTAGGATCATACCGTTTGTTACTTGTACATTGGTACAGCTCCAGGATACCGCATTGAAAGCAGACTTGAACCCAGATGCCATTTTGCCCTTGCCTTTGTGAATGCCAGTATTCTAGTCCATGCTTAAACTAGCTTTTCTTTTTTGAATGTTGTGAAAAATTCTGTATAACAGTAATTAACTCACTCTAAAAATGTATTCTCCTTCACACTTTGTATTGTACTTTATGGTAGTAGAACGAGTTCTGATTTCAGAAATGTACATGCGTTTAGGGTAAGCTGCATATTTGAAGCACAGACATAAAAATAAGTAAATGCTTATGAACAAATTACTAAGTAGAAGTTGAACGATGAGTTTGTCAACAGGGGAGTTGGTATCCATATGGATCAATGAAGTAAGTGCTATAGTTGGAATTTTCTATAACTGTCATGCAACTAAATGGCATAATAGTCAAATAGTTGAATACCCATACTGAACTATTTTCAAAGGCATATGGAGGGCACACAGGGACCTTTTCCAGCTTAATCTGGAATACAATTAGTCACTGGAAATGTGCGTGGCTTCTGCCAAAACCTCACTGTCAGTTCTGGTCACGGCCAGTTCTGGTCCGCAGCAATAATTCTGGTGGAATGAAAGGAAGACATGAATAGGGGTATTAAAGAAGTGTTGATGTTTTATAGCATTTGAAGAAAGTGAAATTGGATGAGTAATTTTGAATGAAATTCTGAAATGCTGCTTGGTAAATAATTGTTTGGTCACTGAAGCTGAGTGGACTGCTGTCTCGCAGAGATGGAGTTTTGCAGCTGTAGCAGTAGCACAAATTTTGAGTGTATCACTGCAGTGAGATTTATACAACCACAGAAAATATGACTGGATAGATTTCTACAGGAAAGCCCTATCTTTTGCCGTACAATAGTGCTATATAATTTCTTTGTATTGGCAAGTAAGAGGAGAAGGGAAGCAGAAACACCTTTCCATATGCAATGGAGTAGTGTCAACACTGGCGCTTCTGTTTTGGATTTTATTTTAATGCCATGTTTATTGTGTAACTTGCTGTTAATCTTTTCAGCAGAAACAAATATTCTTTTCATTGTATTAATGTGGCTTTTGATTTTTGGAAGACCTTAAGCTGATAACTTTATTATTGCACGCGTATGTAGCTGACATCACCTCTGTGTTTGGGGTTTGTTGAGAGAATGTAAAACCCTTCTGTGTTCTTCACTGAAATCAAAACTCTCACTTGATTGTTCTCTGTGTCAGCTAATCTCCAGATCTCTTGAGTTCTTCATGCTGAAATCTTGATTGCTACCCCATAGCTGAAGAAGCCTCAGCTTCCCCCAGTCACTTCTGTTGCTGTTACCACCTCTATCGCAATATTAAAATAGGACCAAGGCACAATGCATTTGCTGCCAAAATAGCAAAATAAGAAACTGCGTTGGTAATCTTACAGTGATGCAAAAATGAGGAGAGTGTTTAGAAGGGAAATCTCTAAATTCAAGTATTATTCAAGTTCCATTGATGTGCAGAGAGCACAAAGCCCTATTACCTGTCTTTGAATCTGAGTGTGATGACGCTTTGTTTCATTTCACTTTGCCTGAGTTTTCCTTGAAAGAACTGATGTTAGTAGCATCAAAGCTATTTATCATTTTAGAAATACTCATATATCTCTACACAATCTCCCTCGATTTATCCAAGGGTGTTCGTCCTGCAGGTACTGTTCTTTAATTATTTATCTGTTTCAACATCAAAAGATTATTCAGGTCCTTTAAAAAGATTTTCCTGAGCTTAATCTTGGCTGTACTGGGCAACTGAGCTTTGTGGATGCTGTGGCTGGCCTGGCCTGGGAGCAGAGGAACTGGGGGTACGGTCTGTGAAGAAACCAGTGTCTGTATTGATAGCCTGGGAGCCCCTGAGCGTCATAGTTTGTGTCCCTGGCAGTGCTGGTAGGAGGAGAGAGGTCTTCTCTCATGTTGGGGAGTTATGAACTCTTGTAGATCAAATTAAATGACATTGTACTAAGCCTGGATGCCAATATGCAGCCAGTGCAGATTATGGACTAGTAGTGACTTGAGTTTCCATTATATAGGCAGGCTTCTGTATTTTACATGTTTTGCTTTCCAAGCTCAACCTAAAGTTTTGTGCCATTTTAGTAATCCAGGCTTGTAAAAGCATGGCTTATGATTACAGTACCTGCATCCAGATAAATGGCTGTAATTTGTTACCCAGGTGTAGGATGTAGAAAATAATCCCATATACTACTGCTATACATCCAGCACAATCCTCTTTCGAGTAGCACAAACATTCCCTTCTTTAATAAACCCAGGGTTTATTTGATCTGATGGCAAAATGAAGAAACACGCCTCTTTTTACAGAAATAAGAAATCCATGATTTAAAATAAGTAAAAACTACACTAAGCTATTACCATTGTAATGAGGCAACTGGTGGTTCCAGAGCTCTTAACACAATAGAAAACTAGATGTATATAGTTTCAGAAATGGAGTGATGTTTGATGGTATGCTTGTCTGGTGTTAGAAAAATGTGGAAGCCTGAATCAAAACTAAAATTGTATTTATCCATATTTTTATGGAAAAATTCGCTTGTTGGTAGATGTAGCTGGCTACGTCAGTTGCAGTGTATATATAGATGCCCCATTGATTCTAAGCATTTACCTTATTGCAAGCATTTGTGTAGGTTACTATGAATAAACATAAATACTTATTTGTACGTGTTGCCCTTCCACTGACACAGAGATATATTACTTCACTTTGGAAGTCTGTACACCCTTCTACTTTGCATAGATGGTTAAAGGAGATGCAAGGCACCCTTCTTTGGAGAGGCAATTTAGAGGAGAGAAAAAGGTCTTTGTACAATTTTACAGCGTAGTCTGGATGTAAGTAGGGCAGAATTCGATCCCAGTAGTTTTATTCTCGGCACTATGAGGCAGCATGCTTTCTTTTCTTAACAAAATAAAACAGAAAAGCCCTTTGTTTTTACTGTAAAACTTTTTTTAAATAGGCAAAAATATATTTTTATCTTGCTTCTTTAGCCCTGCTTTTACTTTTTTATTGTTTGTCCTCTAGACTTCGCTATTTCTACACCCTTTTCTTTGTTCTTTTTTTAATAAGTGGATGCTCCCAAAGAAGTATTGCTTGACTTTTTATGCTAATCTCACTTCTATTTCAATTCATGTTGACTTGGAGAATATGCCTTGTAAATAGGAATACCAACTGACATACTGAATATAATCCTCAGTTTCTAAGCATTGATTGTTTTCACAGCATCCTTAAAGGGTAAGCTGTCTTACTATCCAAATATCATGGCTGGGAAACTGAGGCTAACAAAGGCTGTATGATTTATGTGAAGCCACAGAGGGAATAAATGTTGGGTTTAGAATTCCTGGCTTCTGTTCCTGTGTTTGGACTCACGCCGTCTCTCAAAGAAATACTTGATTCCTCCTAATATTACGTACCTTTCCATGCCTTTTAAATGTAGCCCTTCGAAAAGTAGCTGATACTCAATTCTCTCTCTGTCTGTCCTGTTGAAACTAATGGATGCCTGCAGGCAGGCGTAAGGTATCGTTACCTTTGACAGCCAGTATGTTTTATGTTTTAAATTATCTGTTAGGCAGGATTTTTGGATACTAATTTGATATAATGAGATGCGCTTCTAATATCAACCCTACTATGGGAAGGCCTTGCAGCCAGCCTACTCTTTATTTAAAATTATTCCATTTCAGATGTCCTAATGAGTGCTATGAGTTGTGTAATTCTTTCGTAATTTTCCCACATTCCCAGAAGGGAACTAGGGGCTGGATTTTTTTTTTCTATTTTTGTTTTGGTTTATTTCAAATTAAGGTGAGCACAGAATAAAGATCTAGGGGAAGAGTTTTGTGAAACAGTTGCTATTGTGAGAATGGCAATTAAGAAAGGAAATATTATAGTTCACAAATGTTAGCGTTAAGGCGAGTCTCGATGCCTCCGCTGTTTGCCATTATCTTATAAATATCTTGACTCTGACTTTACAGTGCTGTTTATAGAATTTAATAAAGCAAATGTAATAATGCTGCCTGTGCTTTAATGCACAATCTCAATTGAGTTGACCAGAAGATAAATAGGAACAGGAATGATAGTGCGTTCCTACAGATTGTTTTTAATAAGCATGTTATTTAGTTGATCAGCCCGGTGCAGTAATGCCTCCTATCCTGCTCTACCAGACAAATTTATTAATGCTTTCCCCCCCGCCACCCCCATTTCTCTGAGAACATTGATTCCCTGCAGACATATCTCTATTAAACCTCTAGAAAGTCACAACTTCCAAATTAGATTAAGTAGCAGGAATGGTACTAGAAGAATCAAAGAAAATTGAGTGCGTTATTGAATTCATGCCACATTGTCTCAGGAAGAGATGGGAGTTACGTGTAGTGGTAACTTTTGTCCTTACTGTACTAACGGAGCGGTGGGCCTCGCTGTCAAACCTAATTGTCTGCAGCGCGGCAGGATAAAATGAATCTTTTTCTCTTATCTACGCTCGTACCTAGCGAGGTTTTACAAATGAGAAATAGATTTCAGAAGGAAGCTTTACAATTGATCAAAATCGTTTGCCGTTCGTGGCGGTGCGCAACCCTATCCTAAAAACCCTACTGAGAAAAATGTTAAAAAAGCATCTGCCTTGGGGTTGTAAGCAGACTTCGCCTGTCACGCTAGCAGGGGCAAAATGCACATCTGCATTTTACAGCTGCCTATTTCTCATTTTGAGCTGACGTATTAAAAAGCATATAATTGATGGTTGACATTAGTAATTAACGTTAACTTTATGGTGCTTAATACGCCGTCATTCACCCATCAAGTAACGGGTGCGCGTAATGTCTTCGTAGAAAGGTTTTAATTGCACAAAACGATCCGTCGGTTCTTGGGCTCTACCGTTTAAAGTAGTTGTGAATGCGTTTGAAGGACGTGATTTTTATTGTGGTTTTTTTTTTCCCCTCATTTATGGACCGTAATCGTTGTTTTTGCTTGTCCGTAGGAGCGCACACGAACGGGGAGGCCCGGGCCTTCCGGCCGGGCGCGGGCCCGGCGCCCCCGC
>NW_009609086.1:0-42537 GCF_000690535.1 Cariama cristata
ACCGAGGTGCGAGGGCATCGGGGTGCGGGAGTCAGCGCCCCCCCCGCCAGAGAGAGACCCCGCGGTATCAGACCCGAACACTGCGACACACACGAGCTAAGGCGGGCGGAACAGCCCTGTCCGGTTACCAGCAGCTACCAGTGCTCGGAGGAGCCTGTCACACATGATGGCCTTCGGTTAGAAGAATGACCTGTCTTTAATCTCGAGGTCATCTCTGCCTGATGACATGACTGGGGTTAAAGAACCAGGGAGAAATACTGTGTGCACAGGGCTGCATCCTTGGCAGACATAACTGACACGGTTTACATATACAAACAGTGCTGGGCTCCTCTGCCCAGGCTGTGAGGTAGCTGGGTAACAGGCAGGCTCATTCCAGAGGCTGTGTGCATGGCCAAGTATCCTATTGCATATCACTGCATGTAGAGAAAGAGTCAACTGAAAAGTTCCCCTTACCAGTGTTATGAACTGCAGTTAATTCCAGATACAGAAGGAAGTCATTATCAACTACCTTCCAGCTAGGGCAGAGAAACCCAGAAATCCTTGTGACCTCTGAGAAGTGACATCCTTTGCAACCTCTGAAGCATTGCAATGTTTTATCGAGTATCAAGCACCAGGTATTAAGCTTGATACTACAGAAACATTTGTTACTAGAGAATTAAATTAATACATACTCTCTGTATGTTACAGGACTATGTAGACTATCTAGATAGTCTACTTTATATTGGAAATTGTATTCAAAATATTAGCCACCCTGTAGTGATTTTTGTTCTCATTTCCACTGACTAGGATCCCAAATAGCCTCCCTCTTTTCTAAAAGGTTTTTCCAAGTTACACTATTACAAGTCAAACCTGAAACATGCATACTGTTTCTTTCTCTGCTTTTTCCCAACATTCACTCTGGAATTACATGACAAACAGCTGCTAAAATTATTTTCTGTCTTTTGATTACTGAAAGTCATAACTACCACCTTGCTGTTGCTCTCCTATTCTTTGCCCATCTAGTCCCATTTGAAATCGAGCAGCACAAAATTATCTGGCAATTTCAAACAATGGTAACAAAAAAGGAAAAAAGAAAATCTATGTAGTTAGAAATCTTCTATGCAGATTTGGGTTTTAAGAAAAGTTGACATCTCTTTTGGTTATAAAACCACACAATTCCAAGACACAAGTAACTCCTTTTTCTAAGAAATACACACTCCTGGCCAAGCCAGGACAAAATCCTAACCTGACAACAGTGTAACCCAGGCCAGCTCAGTTAAAAGCTCTGAATATTATTGTAAAACAGGAATTCAGCTCAGCAGTATTCATGCTCAGTTATAACAGCTGCATCTACCTTGAATTCCAGTTACCTCACTTGGACATAGAATTAAACTGAAGTAGCAATGACAGGATCCCTTCTTGCTTCAGGAAACAGGGCTAATTTTGATTACCTATGGGTCATGAAATATTTAATGATATCTTTCTGCAAGTGAATGGAGAAGTTCTGATTTAATACTGGAAGGTATTGTTTAAACCCGCCAGCTTCAGTTTCCTTCAAAGATTGATATTAGCCTGGTATTTTTTTTTCTTGCCTTCTTACCTGAAGCAATCAACAATACTGCTGTGTGAAAGATGCCATTTTCCTCCACAACAATTGCTTCATTTCAACTAAAGTATTTTCTGAAATAAATGGGTCATTTTTGCAATCTGTAAAAATTGAACTAACCCACTGAAATCAGCATGAGTTAGTACTACCTCGGAAAACAGAACGGAGCTGAAAGAGTTTTAAGTTTCTTCTTACTAAAAGACCTTTTATCAGAATGAAATATCACTACCTCAATGGCCCTGTGGCCATTTCAGAGGTATATAAACATTTGCTACCTATCTGTTAGCCATTCAATTACTAAGATCTTGATACTGTGTAAATATTTAACTACAATAGAGGATATAAATCAGAAAAAGTGATTCTGTTTCATTCCACTGGTGGCAGTAAATCACAGGTTATTCAGACTACTGGGCTACACCCAAAGAGCTGACTGAGCTGTGGACACAGGCAGACATTATCTAAAATTTCCTGTAAAGCAAGTCCTAATTTAATTCAGAATTCATAGGGGGAAGACTAGCAGTATACCACAACTCCAGAAACCAGGAGCACTTCCTGATGTTTTTACTATATCAGCCAGGAAGGGAGAACATACCAGCACCCAGACTTTGGACTACTTCTCCAGAAGACGTGACCAGAACACACATGAGAGCTGGGAGAGCAGGTGCTATTGAGTTTGAGCCCCTGGGTTCTAGTGACACAGGCAGCAGAGAAAAGGAATGGCCAGTAAATACTGGTCTCATTCATTTTCTGGAATAGACAATCAGGTAGGTCTGAGTGTAATTAGACAACAGCATGATGAAACACAAGACCAGTCAAGCCCTTGCGATCCAGGCTTCTGTGCCGTAACAAAAGTCCAGGAGCTGCCACAGGAGCGGCCGTTCTGTGCTGCTTCTCCAGAAATGCAACACTGAGCTCCCCATCACAACAGGGACATGAGTTTCATTGCATCTCATTCCCTAGATGTACTGCAAATTTAAAGTCAAAGCCTCCAAAGACATGGCTTTTTCTATGAGAATAACAACTGTAAATGCATAGGCTCATGCTCAGCTTTAGCAACAGCCACCAGGGACTGAGTCACCATCACCACTGTCCAGTGAACTGCCCCTGCAATACCCTCCCTTTGGCTTTCTGATCTACAAACCTTGGCACTAGCCCTGGGGCCAGGATGATGGCTTCTCCATTTCTAAGAGATACCCAATACTACTCCTGGTTGGTGTTCTCTGTCAGGACCTGTTTATTCTCACACCCTCTTTTCTGTCTGTGCCATCCTCTGCCATCAAAACACTTCAGCCAGAGGAACAATTAGTGTCACCCCAGTAGCTTACAGACCCCTGCTGCAGTCTTGAAAGGGACACCAAGCAGCCAACGGACCAGCCGTCTTCAGAAAACAGAAGAGTGGGATGCTCCTACCAGAAAAGCGTGTCCAATCCTACGAACCACTTATTGCCTCAGGACACCTCACTCAGGGCCTCTGCTTACCCTTTCCTTTGCTCTGGAATGGGCACTTTAGCAGAGGAAAGTAAGGCTTGCTCACCAAAAAAAGTGAGAAATGGGTTTATTTCCATCCTTTTCTGGCTTGAGGTTTAGCCGCCTTGCTTGCAGGCTCCTTCATCTCACCAGTGCCACCTGGTGGGCTCTTGCTCTACAGGCCCACACCCCTGGGGAGGAAGAGGGTGCAGCCAGAGGAACTGCAGCAGTCGAAATCTTCTGCAAAAGAGCATGACTGCAGACAAGGCAGGCATAACCCCACACACGCTTTTCTCACAAACTTTTCCAAGCTGCATGGCATCACTTGAGGCTCCTGACTGTGGAAGTTAATCTGACTCTGCAAGGGCTGATCAGAAAAAAAATTCCCTTTGCCTGCTCTCTTTTTCCACTTGGCCCATGTGCAGGTACAAGTTTAGCAAGTGCCTGCAAGCCCCAGTGCATACAAACAAGCCTTGTGCAGTATTATATTTTGGTTTTCTCTACCCTCCTTATGGCCTCCCCTGGCTAAAGTCAAAGAAACACTGAAAGCATCCAAGTAAATCAGCCTATTGCATTTTCTCATCAGCTTAAAATGCTCATCTTGGTGCCAAAAAAATGACAATTCTCTGCAGAACCAGGCTTGCGGGATGGTTGTATTGAAGCTATTTCTTTTTGCCTTGCCTTTTTGAAATGCATGTCGGCAGGAGAACATGTCTCCAGACTCTCAAGTCCAGTGCACTGTGCTGAGCACACAAAAATATATGCATGGCTCTGACAGAGTGCAGAGGGTGTCCCAGCATGAGTCTGCTCCATTAACACTTGCCTCCTACCACAGTCATCCTAAGACAGGTGAAATTAATTGCACCATAACTGACAGCTGCTAAATAAAACCCTGTCAGAAGCCTAAATGCATTTGTGTGTTAGCCACCCTGAGGGACAGGGCTGAACATGGTTAACCGCCCTGAGCTGAAGACTTTTAGGGCTGAATCACAGCAGCCAGGGCCCTGGGCTGACAGCAGTGACTCAACCCTCTTGTGTGGCTGGGGAAGAGGGGAGAGACGAGCAGAGACTGGGGTTGGCTGTGGGATGGCTGGGGAATTCCTAAGATGGCAAAGCTGCTCCTTAGCACGATGCAGGTGATTTATTAATGAAGCAGTAAACCCAGTATCCCCAACAGTCACGCTCTGCAACACTACACAGTCCTCTGTCCTGCATCTGGGCAGTTAAAACTTTCACAACTACTTCTGTCACTAGAAAAGCTCTAGCTGCCTATGACTTACTGCAGCATTTCACCCTGCTCTCCTCTTCCACAGCAACATGCACACACAGAGCAACAAGGAGGAGAGGCACAGAACCCCAAAGAAAAAAGGAGGGCAAGAAAAGTGGGATATCCAGTGATGGAAACAACCAACATCTACTATAATCATTATCTATAATATATTATTTGAACAGATCAAACCCTCCTGTAAAAAGTAAAAAGCAGAGGATGAACATCAGCTCAGAGGAAGGAATTAGTTGGCAAGTTATTTGGGAGTAGTTCAGAAGCATCTGTTTTACAGCACTTTGGGGAAGTCTTAGAAGGATAAAACAGAAATAAAAATATAACCTTGTTCTGGTTGTTGCCCGAGTTCAAGTCAGGAGAGATAACATGTGCAAAGGGAAGCAGCAGTCAAAGCTAGAGTAAAGGGGAGCAATATTTGTATGTATTTTATTCTTACTAATTTCATTTTCAGCCAACTCTGGAATTGGCTGTTCATTTCAGCATGGATGCACTCAGCAGTTTGTGACACACTGTGCTGTTTTGCTCTGCTGGCTGTGTTGTGCCTGCCAACATTTGTTGAGAAATAACAGGAGGTCACACATGGTGTCAAAAAAAAATACCCTTGGCACAGTACATAGAAAAAGGCATTGTATTAGTAGCAATGAATTCAGACCTACTGATGGTGGAATTAATGAAATCTGTGGCTGGCACTCTCTTCACATCCCAACGGAGGCTACAAAAAACAAAGCAAATGTACTGGCCACTAGCCCATAGGATCAGCAACCTATGCTTGTCCAAGGCAGCTGGAATCCCATTGCCTTCCCTGGCAGGCCCTGAAGTGGAGAAGGGAATTGCAGTGCTTCCTCTTCTCTGACTCTAAGGCAACAGGAAACCAAGACAGGGAAGCAAGGAGATAACACTTGAGGAAGAAAGGACAATGAATGGTGAGGAGCATTTGTTGATTATTTTACTTTGACTTTCTTAAGCTCTTTTTGATCTAGCTACAAGGCAGGAGCATCTTTCTTTTCAGTTCTTATTTGCCCTGAAGCTAAAGCAGATCTGCTGAGCACCAGCATTCATTCAGTCATCTTTCCTCTCCTGAGTGCTTTCCAGACCCTTTTATGAAACCCTCAGAGATATTTATATTGGCCTTCATCTTTCCGTTATCTTTATGTTAAGCAGAGACAACTAAGGATACATGTATTTCTAGATAAGGACAAAATTCCTCACAATAAAAGCAAACACTGCAGCAAGGACTCAGGTAGGTGATGTCCATCATTGGATAGCCAGAATGTGGCTGGACAAGGCCCTCAGCAACTCAATTCAACTTTGAAGCTAGCCCTGCTTTGAGCTGGAAGTTGGACCACAAAAACTCTGTAGGTCTCTTTCTACCTCAGATATTCAATATTTCAGTGATTCTAAATCCACACTTGATCAGCCATCTCCTCATGTACTATCTACCTGCAGGTGAAAAATCAGTCAGCACTCACCTGCCTTGGACTAGCCATCATAAGCTAGAGCATGATCCATCACTTTTCTTTTTCCCCTATAATATAGGGTTCTGGATTTTCCCTTATAACCTCCCACTTTCTTCCTTCTGTCCAAATGCATCTGGGAGCAGAATCCAGGAATTACAGCTATCCACTCTAACCCTTCCCTGAGGCATCACAAAGGACAGCCATTTGTGGCAGTTTCTGTATTACCCCCAGCTGCATGTTCATTCCCTTTCAAAAGGATAATTCAACACCTATTGTCATTTAAAATATAACTGGATGCACCAAGTCAGACACATGCCAGTGTCAAGTCTTCTAGAAAAAATACCCAAAGATCAGAAAGACTCAATTAATTCCTTCTTGTAGGGCATTTTAATGCAATTCTTTCATGTTTAATATGAGTGGAATAATTGTTTGTCTCTTGCTATCCCCCATTAATACAGATCAAAGACACTAGCTGCTTAGATTCCACTTAATACTTCCTAGTTGGTCACCCAGCCAATAGGTCCATCACTGGAAAAAGCCTGTACAAGAGGAAGCTTCTTCTCTCACACTGTTTCTAACAGGCTACTAACTAAGCATGGATGCTTACACCATTGCATTTCAGAGGAGAAATTCCAAGTGAAAACCTAAGGAGAGAAACAGCTCAGCAGTGGGGCTCCACTGCATGGTCACAAGCACCACTTTGAACACAAGCATTCATCCTTCCCAGAGCTGCAGACTGGAGCAGACAGTGCTCAGATTGCTGCTGCAGCAGAGGTGATAAGTTTTCCTTAGCAGGGGATGAAGTGAGAGGGAGACAGGTCACAACCAGCATTTCTCACATCACCTTTCATTCATTACACTTAATAGAATTGTACTGTTATTAATATTGGCAAATGACTATTCCAACAATACTGCCATTAGTTACTATGACCCTCACTCTCCCTCGTAATTACCTGACCAGAGCAAGAGCTGGGAGACCAACTCCAGCTCTTTGCTCAGTAGCAGACACTTGTGTTCAGGCTGACTAAAAGAAGTTTTTCATCCTCACTTGAAATCTGATTTCAAAAAAAAAAAATCAACTGTAAGAGGTTGCTGTGCAATTCCACTGCAATTCATCCCTTATATCAACCTGAAAAATCTGATAATAACAGTCTTTACTACTACAGTTTGACTGATTCTCCCTAAAGCTAAGCTGAAAACTGGTAATTCCATTTTCTTTAGCACTGACATTATAGCCTTTGTTTTCATTTTGAAAAAAAATACTGAACAAGGAAGATTAAGAAGTTGTGTCAAAGACCTTGAAGTAGAACATACTTGCGTTGCATTTTCTGCCTGAAGTGGAAATCTCAAAATCAGTAGTATTTCTTGAAATATTGTAATTTGAGGACTGCATTTTCTTATGGAAAACAGTTCTGCTGAAATTTTTCTAGAAAGCTTTCCTCAGCTTTGAAGTCCAAGATGGAACACAGAAAACAAAACCATTAATTGCAAGCTCTCTCATGTGGGAGATCAAGCTGCCCACAGACACCCTACCAGATTCAGCTTTGCAACAAAACTATGCTTAAGTTGAACAAAGAGGTAGACAGGGTGACAATAATTAGTGATTTATTGATGTTCAGCGGTTCCTCTATGCTCATAACCAGCTTGCACCAGGGAAGCATTACTGATCAGCTCCAAGTAAGCCAGTTGTCTATGATTGGCAAATGAATAGGGATTTGCCAGATAGTACCAGTGACCCCGTCTCGGGGTTGCAACAGCTTTTTGAAGATGGAGCAGGCAACCATAATGTGCTGGTAAAGCCAACGAACTTGGGACCAAGGTCTTTTGTTTTCTTCCTTCTGATGCCAAGGAGAGGAGCATGCCTGGGTCTGCACAGAGTGTTCCCACTGAACAATGTCAGACACACCAATTTGGAGGTCTGCCAGTCCAGGGCCACCTCAGTGAACTCATACTGTGAGGCAGAAGGAACACACAAAGACCAGACCTAGGTTATCACAGTCTTCCCAGAGAAGGCCAAAGCAACCATTTGTCATCATTATGTTCATTCTCTATTCTTATGTCTGTGCTCCCTAGAAAATAAAGTAATGCTTACTAAGAAATAAAAGGAGGGAAAGAACAACTTGAATACCTGAGACTGGCTAAACTGATGGGGAAGATGATGAATAATCAGCATGGCTGGCATAATTCCTATTCTTCCTTTATGACTGTTGCACAACCTACTGCTTAAAATATCAGAGCCCTGATCTATTATTACTTGCCATGGTGTAAAAAGGTTTTGATAGCTTGGCATCTCTCTTCTGTCAAAAAAACTGAAGAGAGCATCCACCTGTGATGCTTCTCTGTGCACATCTTGTACAGCTGAATTCCCAGACACTCATTTTTGCAGACTCACCACTAAGCAGCCCAGCAGTCCCAGCAAGTGCCCTGCTAGACTGAGACTAATGTGAGATTGGAGTGTCTATGCCTACTGCCAAAACACATTTTGCATGTGAAAGGATGGAATGAGGTATATAAGCAGTAAATAAGGAGAAACTAGAGGAAAAAAACGGACAAGAAAGGTGAAAAAATGAGAAGATGAGAAGGCAGAACTGATATTATTTCACTTTTCTATGGTATTTTCTTACCAAAGAACCTTTGCGTGCTGCATTCTGCACTTGTCTCTGGTCTTGCTCACTTCTTTTTGGCAGAGAAATTCCCTGATCAGATATGCCTTCTCACTGTAGCCTCAAATAAGCTAGGAAAGTAACAGCCCACTGGCACACAGCCTACCACTAAAATGCTCCAACAAGGTCAAATATCAGGGACAATCCTTGTCTGTGCAGAAGATCACAGGATCTTGAACACACACATTGAAACACAGAAACCCCTGATTTTACATTCTTATCCAGCTGTTACCCCCCACTCCCACTGCAGAGCTCTGTGGTGCCTGAGGACAGGCAGGGATGATGGTCCTCTTCGCCTGACACAGACGGCCCAGGTATTGCAGCAAATGTTCAGCTTCTGCCCCGCATTCATCATCCTGCTGGCTGAGCCCTCACCACAATCAAGGATCATGTGTTGGCTCCACAGTTCTGGTCCTGTAATCCTAGCACACATTGAACAATTTCTGAGTAACAGAATAATTCCGAAACATCAGGATTCAACCTGGAGTAAGAATCCATTCATGCTGCATCCTGCCCTATGCCACTGCAGTCAAACTCACCTGAGCATGAACCAGGATGTCAGAATACATCCCATGAAAGAAACAAACCAATTTGGACTATTTAACCAAAGTTTTCCCACTGAGGACATAGCCTCTGCAGACTATCCCTAAAGAAAGCTGATTCACAGCTCTGGCAAACAAGACCGAGTAAAGAAAATGGTGCACCCAGATACTTCCATGTATGCAGTCCCATAAAATGATAGAGTCATGATCATCAGCCCACAGAAAAGGAGGATGGCAGTCCCAGGTTAATGCAAAACCAAGGAAAGACAAACAGAGTGGGCAAGGGGCACTTGTGGAGACATTTCATTAATTGTGTTATCTTAGATCTGATCATTTACACTAGCAGCCTTCAATTAGCTGCTTCCTTGTTGACACTAGGTCTGATTGAGTTGTTAAAGAACAGCAGAGAATACTGGAGAGTCTTCGTTATAACAGCTGAAATGAGTACAAACAAGGAAGCTAGAATAAATCACTGACACACAAATTGCCATCACTATGCAAAACATACACCACAGACTTGCCCCCTTACCCTACAGGGAGGGCCCCGAATGCTGTCCTCCCCAAAAAGGAGATGCAGAATAGCAGGTCCAGGAGCTACAGTCAGCTTGTGTAGGTAAGGAAGAACCAAGGATCAGCCTCAGCAGAACTGTGAAATGGCGGGGTGTGAGCTCCTTATCTCAATAGACATCACCCAAGGGAATCGGCATGGGTTCGGCAATAAGGCAAGCTCTCAGCCTGGCTCTGACACTAGCTTCTGACCTTCTTCCTTTGATGGCTTTACTTCTCTTCTACTGTCTGATCTCTTCTGTGTCCAGGCTGTGTCCTGCTGTCCACTTTCCTACTGGAAACAGATCTCACTTTCTGGGGATCAGCAAAGGAGACTTTGCAAATTCCAAACACTTTTTTTTTCCTCTCTCCTGTTTGAGAGGAAAGTTTGAAAGAACTGATAATTCACTCAGGTCAGAGGAACTGCTCAGTTTTAAGTTACTCCCCACTAGTAACACCCATACAGCATATCTATGTACAGGATACACACTGTTTGTAGTCAAGCATAGAAATACAAAAGGAGAGACATTTCCTCTTCTACTACTGTGAGTATGCCTCAGCCAACTCCCCTGTGCTACTCCTGATGTATTTTAGGAGTCAACGTGATAAAAACAATAGCAAGAGCTTAGTGGGAAACAGTTTTGAAGATTCCCAAAAGTTTCCCATCTTGTGCTAAGAATCAAGGGCTTTCTAAAGGTGAGTGTAAAAAACAAGAGAAATGCAGCACAAAGTGATCTGGGGGTTACATCTAGCAATGGCATCAGAGCTGCCACGCCAGGTTCAGAGCGACTCAGGGAGCACCACGCTCACCTGCCCAGGGCAGGAGAGCAGTACACCTCCCATGCATACAGCTCCTGAAGGGTGACTACACAGCTTTGTTTTCAGTTGTGCTGAGGAACCTCTGACAACGAACAGTGTGTTAACTGCTACATTCTATGCGAGAAACTTAACTTCCAACCAGTCCTCCCTGCACTACTAAAACCTCCCAGTAAACACCTAGGAAACCAGTCAGCTGAAGCCCTGAGTGGGTAAGTATACTGCAACCCCAGTGCTCAGGTGAAGCTTCATCTGTCAGGTCTTCCTAAGGTCCTTAAAATTCAGCTGCTGAACATTTCTGGGCTTTTCAACCACTGTGCAGGCCATGGAAACCAGCTATGAAAAATCAGTTCTAGGAAAATTGACTTTAAACTGCTGCCTACACTCCCTACTGTTGGATGTCCTCAGTCACAGCCCACAGATAACTCATCTGTGTAGAGATGAAGCTGCTTTTTTTTTAATTATTCAAAAAAAATCTGTCTGGAAGGCTTTGACATATAAACTGTGGTAAGCTTGAAGCATCACTATACAATTCTTGATAAAGAAATAAAGTATCAAGTTTAAAACCTCATTTCTCATTGCCATCTTCTGGTCAGAATGGTGTAGTGTATTTTCTTGCTAAAACAAGCCGCAATATAGGGCACAGAGATACAAGATATGTCACAAGGGCAACTCTGGTTTGGCTGCAGTGATGTGCTAGTGTGCAGGAAAGGTATGAAAGCAGCTATCCAGGATTCACCATCCATCTGTAACAGCTGCTCAAAAAGTGATTCTGTGAAAAATTATAAATCTGAAGGTATGTGAAAGCAAAGCTCACTGAAACCTTTCTCTTAAATGGCATTTATACTACAAGTTCTTTCCCATACTTTAGTTATATTAAAATGGTTATCAATCATTTCAGCACCTCATCATGCTTAATAAAGGAAAAACCACCTTTAAAAATCACTCTATAGTTACAGTCTGATCTCTTCTAGATGAGTATCCTCAAGCAAAATTTAATCTTTGGGGCCAGGCTAATCATGCTGAAAAATCTGTATTCAATGAACAATACTTGCATTAACAGACAACATACTTCTGATCCAGATGCAAAATAGGCTTGGTGTATATCCACTGCACAGCTTGCAGTGATCTGATTGCATACCTATCGCCCCAATATTCAGAGCTACAGCCCTAGTCAACCTGGAAATTTATGTTTATGCACCAAATCGACACAGATAGAAGTTGTATTCACTATCAATCTGACCCTGATGCCTGGATGGGAAGTGACTCTCCATCTCCTTGGTCCTTTCTGCTTTTGGAGTCATCTACACAAAGTAAGGGTCCTTTGTCCAAGTTGAGGAAAATTTTCTCTGCATCTTTGTGGAAGAGCATTTCTCAAAATCAGTTTTCCCAGTATTTTACCATCTTGAATACAGCATGCCAAACAGCTTCACCTGCAGCTCATTTAACCATACACAAAACTTCCTTCAGACTTCCAGAAAATGAGTCGGTCCACAGAGCTTTTGCCCAGCTCTCCCTCCAGACTGAGGGCAAAGAACAAGTCTGGATGCCCTATACCTGACTACACCTTTACTGGGGAGCACCTGCCCTGTGGCCATGAGTCACATCACAACAGGGAAGCAGTTGAATATTTACACACGTCACACCTCTTTGAATCTATAAGAATTTTGACAATTTTTGGCCAATCCCCAAGCTCTGCTTCTCTTCAGCCTTTAGTTAAACAAGCTGGAGGGTTTAACTGTGAATTTAAAACAGAACAACAAGAAAAGAGCAGTGAACATAAATAAGTTTAACCAGAGAAAATAAAACACAGTAGTGTAAAGAAGGAAAGCTACAAGCATCATAGCAGCAGGTATTTGCAATAACCAAGTTCCCTGGCTCCTCTTGTTGTCCCAAAAGCAAGGTTTGTTCACCCGGTGTGCGATATGCCAATATACACACAGAGCAGAAGCATTTTATTCCATGTCTGTACGGAGATGAGTGCTAGGTGGTAGTCCCACAAAGCTAGCGCACCCTTGAAAAAAAAAAAATCACGAGGCAGTTTTTATACAAGATAAAAACAAAGAAGAAACTACCCAAAAGCAAATGATTGGTTACCTATGATCACATTCAACAAAAATCATTGCACATGTCCAATTACCTAATTACTTCATTATACTAAGGTGGTCCTAAATTTGCATCTGAAATATCCTCCTAGGTGTGTGGGTTTTAGCATTATAGTGAGCTACATTCGTCTAAAGGACACAATTTGTTAAGTTTCTGCACCCCAACCATCCGAGACTAGCTTGGAGATCAGTCTCATCTTACTGTTTTGGTGGTTCTTCATCATATTCTGCATTCCTCAGTGGTGCACTCCTCCAGCCATCAGACCTCGCATGGCTCACCGTTCTCAGTCAGTGGAAAATTCCATTTTCTACTGTATGACTCTTGCAGAAATACACCTGAGTCAAGAAGTGGGACAGTGCCAGAGAGCTACTCTGGGTGCACTGGGATAGTCTGCAATTCCTCCCCAGAGCAGCACAACATGGGCATTTTGCTCATGCTTTCCCAGGCACTCTTCACACTGCCCCATTTTCCCTGTGCTCTCTGGAGACAGTTCAAGAGAGTCCTTCCTCTGAAGCACCACCACACACAGGCATTGAGGGGGCTGCTCATGCAGGTCTTCTCCAACCCTGGATTATTCATCAAGCGTTACCGTGACAGTGCTGATAGTCTTCAATACTCTCAGCCTGGCTGCTCTTTTTCCCAGTTCTGTTGGCAATCTGAACTGCAGACTGTTTCTCTTCACCTCTTGTTTGTAATAGCTTCAGCACGTAACTTGGTTAAAACCAGGATTACAAGGTCTTTTACCATGACATTTTCAAAGACTCATTTATTTTTCTGAGTCTCAGATTTGAGTGATACCCAATTATATATTCCTGCTTTACAAGCAAGCAGCTTGATAAATCTCTGCTCCCTTTGGATTCCCTCTTAATTGTTTAAACTCTTTGGTATACAAAGAGTTGGCTCATCCAAATATATAGTTATATTTGTTTATGGATTCTATTTTACTCAATAACTATTTTAGGGTGTTGAAACCAGGTTGCATCCACAATCAGATTAGGCCTGTCTCTGTATATGTTCATACAGACATCAGTCTTCAATTAAACTTTTTACCCACTAATGGCCCTGCTTTTTTTGATAAGAATTGGTACCCAAGTCTCATAAAACAAATACTTGTGATGAGATCTACACTGTTAAACCTGACTTATTTGAGAGGGTGGAAACATGCAGCAGTTCCTTCTTGAGTTTCTTACAAAAAGGTCATGTTCAGATTTGACTGGAAGCTACTCCACCTTCCAAGTGGATTAGATCTGTTATGATTGATGCTGCTGTTTAAGTCTCAGAGCCAGTGTTAATGGCTAAAGCATCTAAACAACATCTTAGCCATCACTAATATGTTTTTACATATAGCAAAAGCTTTTTTTTAGAATAAAAAAACTTAGATTTTGAATAACTTGCATTAGAGAGAAGGAACAGATCATATCACCTTCATGCTCCTTTTACAAGCTGTAAGCCCACTGAGGCTGAAAGCCAATAAACAGCGATAAGAAAAATGTCTGAAGAGACCAAGTAGCAGTGAGAGACTCAGCCAAGAGTTATTCTGGCTTTTTTCTACTTATTCCCTGAGCAAATTAAATATTTTTTTCTTGTTCAACTCTGACATAGTAAGCTAATTAATGTATCATTCCCGATGTAAACAATTAGCAACAATTAATAAAGGGGAAATGGCTTGCATAACAGCATACACAGGAGGACACTGCTTATGCAACACCACTTATTGGCCCTGTAATTATGACTATCTGCTACTTCCATTGTATTTGCAGGTTTAGGCTCCACTGCGTAAGTTGTGTATAAAATTGCTGTAAGACCAAATTCCAAGCACTTAATAAATAGTAACATTTTGCAGTATTGTGCGCTACTCCATGTGCTAGGTGAAGAGCAACATACAGAACCAAAGAGCTGTACCCTACAGACAACAGCAGGTGCTGGCAAAATTGCAGCACAAAACAGAGCAAGTTGGGGTGGTTGAGATCAATCCAGTGGAAGAGCTGCAGCTTTGAGGAAGTCCAGGAGGCTCCTCTGAATTTATGCAAATAAACAGCATTTACAGGAAGGAAAGCACTTGCACATAACAATTTAGGGTTTTCACCATGTCTTAGCAGCAGCCCAACCCTCATATCTGCAGTTTGTGGTCACAGAGCATTTTGCACCGAGGCTGTCAAGCATACAATTCATGGGCTGTGTAGAGGCCACTGGATGTGTGCAGGTGGCCTGCATTAAGTACCCATATGCTGCACAATTTCAGCTTTCAGGCAGTAAAAATTCAAGGAAAGAATAAGGATTAGGCAGGGAGAGCGAAGGGAAAGAAAAACAGAAGTCAGAGGAAGAGGAAAGGGAGGAAATTGGGAAGAAAGAGCTAAGGCAGCAGCTCATAAAAAGTGGCTTCCCTTACAAAGCAACTTGGTCAGACACTACAGATTTAGCTGTTAGACTCTTTGATGCCAAATCAAAGACTGGAATCCCCTGGGACATCTGTGCAAGCACTGCCTGAAGGAGCACACTGTGATCCCCACCTGCGAACTGTTACCAAAGCCAACAGGACACACTGAAACCCAGCATTCATCCCTCTCCCTTGAGGGCTGCAGTTCTCAAGCCGCGTTCTCCGATCTCAGACCATTTTAACCAGCTTATTCTGGACACTCAAACATGAGGGTTCAGATTCCAGTCAAGCAGCATAAGTAGTGCATGGACCATTGCAGCTGAGGCAAGGGAGATGCTGGCACTGCAGCCTGTATTGTTTGCAGAGCAAGGGCTCTGGTTTTGTCCCAAAACACAATAGGTTGATTAGAAGGAATTTTTCCTTGAAATAACTCATCTAAATCATATGACAAAATAGATTTTGAATCAAAAACTAGTTTCAAACCCCACAGCTCTTCCAAGAACTAGAAACTTGGCCAACATGTCCTGCAATTACTGGGTTCTGTTCCTATTCCACCACTATACATTTCCCACTGGAATTAATGCAAATGCTAAAAACATCTTCAAATAAGACATGAAGTCCGCTCCTGCTAGGGTTTCTGGAGGAAGGCTTTCTTGGGCTGGTTTAGAAGTGTCACACGTAGGTTTTGGAGTCAGAATTCCTTATAGCATTCATTGCTCAAGCACAATTCCTAATACTGGGAGGATGCAATCAAGACCGTGACAGCTTCAGTTCTCTTCCCCATACCACATGAGTTGCCTTTATGAGAGAAAGTTCTTGGTAACAAGACCGATAACAAAAACTTATACATACACACATATAGTGTTTGATCTTGCAAATGCTTATTCATCCAAACAGTGGCATTTACATCAATAGGAAAACATCTGTAACCAAGAGTAAACACAATTGCAGGGTCATATCTACATATATATTGTGGTGATTATATATTGAATACAAATAGATTATTTTTATTCTATTAAGAAATGAAAGATGTTTGACAGCACGTATGTAAACAGAGCTGGAAGTCCCTTCTTCACAAGAACGTATTGGACACTATTTAAACAGTACCTGTACTTGTGTTACTACAAAATACCTGTCACGTTATCTGCTCGCACATCAAACTGATCTGAGTCTTTTATTCAGGAGGAGGAATAGTCAAGGAACAGATTTCCACTTCAAAACCCAAATGCCAGAGCTGTCCATTTTCAGCTGCAACAGTGACTAATGCTGAACAGCCTCAAAAGACTATCTGCCATGCTGAAGAGCTGGAGAGAAATTGTACTGGAAAGAGGTTGGAAGCAAAGGACACTGTTCTCTCCAAAACCAGGTAAGTTTCTAGGTCTGAGATGAAAAATGCAAGTTGCAAAGAAAAATAAAGTCATCTGGGGAGCACATAATTTCTTGTCTCGGAGCTTGCTGTCAGAAAAGCTTGCAACACAGAAGTGATGACATTTTAGTGCTGGATACAGGCAGCTGCTGAAAGACTGCACTAATATTGCCTGTGGTCAGGCCTAAGCCATATCAGGTGAGATCATGGCCCTATTGTCACAGGTGCTCTACAAACCTTTTATCAAGGATGGTGGCTATCATGGTCCCTAGTGGCAGTCTTGCCCAGTATTAAGTCACTGAATTTGGTAGTCCTGAAATTATTTTTTTTGAGGGGTTGTGGTTTGCTTCAAATTCACCAGCTCCCTTCACCCTTCCAGCACTGATCATGAAAACAGATTCCCAAAACCCACCACATAGTTTAACCTCTCACCAACATTAGTTAGCTCTACCTAGCCAGATAAAGGCTAGGTTTGAAAAATATTAATAATAACAGTGAAAAGAGCAAATTCCTCCTGAAATAATGAGTAACTCTAAGTATTTTCAACAAGTACGACAGGTACTGTGGATTATACAATTCTCAAGGCATTCACAGAAGCAATCCTAGCCATTCATTCCCAAGAGCAGCCATGCCTGCTATCTGCCAACATACCTCACCCATCTTTACATGCTGCCATACATACAACAGCATCTCCTTTAGAATAGGGTCTATTATTGGTAACTGCTAAATTCTAGCCCTCTCTGGTATGTGAGCTTATGAAAAGCAAAACAAAGGCATTTGGAGCTTGAATATTACTCTAGTAAGTATTTACATTAAAGCAGTACCTGGAAATGCAACCAAGACCATAAAAACATAGGTGCTTCATATGCACTAAAAAGATAGTCCTTGCCAAAAAAAAAAGTTGTAATTTTGGCATACTATGGAATCTTCATTAAGCCTATTCTTGTACTAACATCTCCAAGGGTCACAGACCTGATCCTCCCTCTGCCAAGGCTAGCTTCAGTGAATACCAAGCCGCATCAAGGGCCAGATTCCTACACTACGCCCAGCTAAGGAGCATATGGAGGAGGTAGTAGCTGAGAACAGGCTGCTGTAACTGTTCCTTCTCAAGGCAAGGTCTGTATGAGTTGCAGGAGTAGTACATGCCTTAACCCACTGTTGTCACAACAGAGAGGAAACCTTGAAAGTAAAAGCACGCCTTTAATACACATCCATTTTGAAGACTGCCTGGACAATCCCATGGCTAAAACAGTAGGTATAAGATCTTCAGCTACTGCACAGAGACCTTCTGCATCTAAAGTATCAAGTATGTTTGCAAGGACTGACTGGCAGTACATAGAACTCACCAACCAGGACCCCATACACAACACCCAAGCAAGGCAGGCCATGGAAAGGAACCAGATTCAGCTGAGAATCCAGATCACCTGAGAAACATGTGGTGACGAGGCAAGTTTGAAGTCAAACTAGGAAGCCAATCCACAGGTCAGATCCATTGATGTCCAGGGTCAGGCCAGGAAGTCAGTCAATCCATTGGGGTGTGGATCAATGGGGTTCATCACCAGGAAAGATCATAGCCAAGCTGCAGACCAACATTCTCTTACAGCATAGCTCAAACTAGAACTCAAGGACCCAGCCTGAGCTTAAATAGGATCCCTGGGCCAATGAGCAAGGGCTGTGGGTGGAGGTCCCAGGTGAGGTTGATCAGGGCAATTAAGAGCTATTAGTGCCATCAGGAACCCAACCCCTGTGTAGAAGCACCATCTTAAAGGTTGTGATTACATGTTTGTCAGCAATGCTGTTAGCCACGAGAAGAAAGTGATGAAATTACTCTGGGATCCCTGGGAGTTTCTGCAGCCTCCTGCTTGCTTGTTGCCCATCACTTAGCATATTAATCCATCCTAGAGAGAGGCTTATGCAGCTGTGGCTTGAACAAGTAAGCAGTTGCCTCTGTAAGACAACTAGAAAGCTCAAAGAAATTAATAGAAGTTCCTTTCCTGTCATTTGAGTGGACTTTGAATCATCATGCCAGAGCACATCGGCACCTATTGTGCTGGGAGCCACAGGGACACTGCCTGCTGAAGAAATCATTCCCACCACTCATCTGGCTGCTGGGTTAAAGGTTTATTTTGCCACTGCTTTCTGCTCCAGAGTCCCCCATAGTTACACCCATGTTGCCTGTTAGCCCCATCACTAACGCTGCTCCAGCTGTCTCTTGGTTGGTGACATATGGGAAAACAGCTCTGACTAATTTTATGTCCAAATCATTTACCCAAAATGGTATATATTGTTCTAGTTGATTTCAACTGGAATTTGTTCATACTTTTCAATGCAAAATGAGATTAGAGGTCAGTATTCTGACTTGTTGATGAAGTGCCATGTGGAGATGCACTGGGTACAAAGGTCACTGTCTACACTCCAGTTAGATATTGTTTGAGCAGTGAAATTTGAGTTCAGGTGAAGGCAAGACAAGTTTGTTTTGAAACAAAACTGCTCTTGACTCTGGAAATGAAAAGAAATGTTGGAACCTGAGGGAAGAATCTCATGATGGCACTGCCAGAGTAAAGCAAAATTGACTCTGCAAGCCAAGAAGAAATGTTCAGCAACACCCTCAGCTTTTGGGGAATGTACTCCTCAGGTCTGCTTTCAAGTGGGACAGGATCTGTACCTCCACCAGTTTGACACACATTGCTGGTATGCTGGCATGGATATCTTAGCTCATGTGTGTATGTCTGTACACAAGAATTCAGATTTCCATGGTATTCTGATTGTGCACCCTTCTCCTCTGGTGAAACATCTCTCTCTGTCATATCCCAAAAGAACTTAAGAAGTGGAAAAAGGAGGAAGAAATGCCTGGCAAAGCAACTAAAAGACTTTTCACCTCAAAGACAGGGCAGAATATGGACCTGGCTAGAAGATGATTTCCATTGCTTAATCTTTATGTTCCCATTTAAAGAATCACTGAGAATTTTTAGTCTGGTGTTTCTTGTTTCTCCTTGGTAAAAGAGTTTCTCTGCTCTTTCAGTATACTTATATCACTAATTTTTTTAATGCTCTAAAGCCCAAGATGATGACTTTCACTTGATCTCCTGTTTTACCAGCCAAAAAGCCAAGTCAGAACCCTGTTGTATTTGATGCAATATAAACAGTGAACACACTCCAAGGGTTGTAAAAGCTAAAAGACGTGAACTACTTAAAGAAATGGCTTACAGGAGAAGTCAGAGGGAAGATGTTGTACAGTGTATTTCCTATTGATAAACGTGACTGTGGTATCCAGCAGCCTGAGGGCTGACAGCTGAACTGCTGGGACCACTGTCTCTCAGAGAGACTAGCTCTATTAAATTATATTCCTTGTGCTTGTTGTTTTGTCTGTATTTGTCTTCACAGGGCTACTCTAGTGTACATCTTTGTTATGTGTACAGAGAGCTTTTACCAGAGTGTGACTGAGTTTCTCAGAGAGGCTCCAGTCTGCTTGACTAACCATACCAGCAGTCTTCACTCTTGCTCATTAGCAAGAGAAAATGCAGGGGAGAAATGCTGTGGAGTGCCTGGGTCAGAGAAGGAAAGCAATACTAGAAAGCATTTGGAGAACGATGACATGGAAAATAGCCATGAACAATTTCCAGAAATGTCCCAGGAGATCATTGCCTTATTCAATGCCTCTCATTTCTGCCAGCCTATTTTTGTCTCAGCCCTGAATGTGTCCATCTCAGTATATGCAGCTAACTTGGTAATTTTTAACTCATGGCACTAAATGAATTGTTATTGAATGTGATTAATCACAATTGGAACAAGCCTTTAACAAAGAATTTAGCAGATCCTTTTTTGCTCCCTCCACTGACTCACTGCTTCCCAATGGCTTTGAAACTTGCAACTTGGACATGCTCATACAATCCTTGGCAGGTACCTGAACTCCACTGGAACCTGCTGCCTTATGGGCATGATGCCAGTGTAGGCAGCCTGGCCCTCCTCCACCCAAATCTGAGCCACCAGGTGGGCCAGGTGTTTTGCTTGCACATTTTCATCTCCAAGAGCACCAAGGCTGGCTCAGCAGACCCCTGCTTGGAGCTGCAGCGCTCATGTCGGATTAACTGAGCTGGAATAATGCACACATCATAGCAGGACAACAGAAGGATTTGGAAACCAGCGTGTCTAGGCTCCTAGATTTCAATGGGAACTTAGATCCTAAGTACCGATTAGGGTCTAAACATCTTGGTGGCACAAATCCAGTGGCAGAAGGTTTAATATTACATGCAAATATATTAGAATGACTTACAATAACTCTGGAGGTATGTATGTATGTACACGCAGAGATACATATACATTCATCTCAAGTCCAAGACTTTTTATGCATCTTGTGATATTCTTGACCACGATGCTGTCAAATAACACTGAATTCTCAGCCTGATTGTACTTGGAATGGAAAACATAGTTTTAATTGGTTTTGAACTTTGCATTGTTTATTTCATTGGCCATCACTTCCTCTATTTATTCCCCATGGAAGCAAGCAATGAATACCTTACTTTAGAGGTTCCTGGGCAAGAAAACTGCTATCCTTGTGTCAGCTGGCCGCTATTGGTAATGAGTGCCAAAAAAGGGGCAATTTAATGCTGCGCATCTTTCAGAGTATGGACCCAGCACACAGGCTCTGCCTGCCCAGATCAAGATGATGGTTTTGATCTTGTTCCTGTAGTTTCTGCTGAGCATGTCTTGTACAGGAGAGGAGCACGAGGATAGCTAGAAGGGAGATTTTTAACTGAACTACTTGTCAACCAAAACATTGTTTTCATCCAAATGAAAAAGCAGTATATAGTAAAGCAAAAGATAGAATGACGTTTTTCTAAACCATTAAAACACTTTTTAAATTCAATGCTTCCATTTTTTATTTCCAAGTGATCTTTCAAAATGAAACAATAATTGGGTTTTTTACTTGTTTCAAGGAAAGTCACATTTGTTTTTAGTCTGCAATTCAAAATATGCCAAAATTATGACTTCTGAAATGTTCAGTTCTGCTATGGGGCAGCTTCAGGCCAAAATCAGTCAAAAACTGGAGAAATTTCAGACTGTTCTATGCTGACAGTCACACAAATCATGAGAAATTAGCATTCTCTAGAAATTATTTCAAGCACTGACTGAGGTACTTCTTCTGCATATGTAACATTGAACTTCTTTTAGGGGGTTACATGGAACTGAGGCTTCAAATAAACTTAGTTAGGGAAAGTCTTCCATCTTCTCTGCATGTAGATGGAAGAATTAAAGTCCTGGCTCAAGCAAAACCAGATTTATTAAGCAAACTCCAAAATATGCCCAGACAATTGCTAACTCACAGAGAATTATGGCAGTTTGGAAATTAAAAAAAACTAAACAACAACAACACACGAAAGCATGGCAAAGCTTTCCTGTTGGTCTGTTTAGTGCCCAAGAAAGACACTAAACCCAAATGCATTTCAACCCTGGCCCAGCCATGAAGTGGCAGAGTGCTGGGTGAGTGGTGCATCAAAGCTTTGCACAACACCAGACTTAAGCGCCCGTCCTGTTCTCCTTAGCTGAGTACGTGCTGCTTAGGCATCTTGAGAGAAGAGAGATGCAGCCTGGCATCAGCTCAGCTCAAGTACTATTTTAAAACACAAGGCATACCACACTTAGACAATTGAACTGAAAAACAAACAGAAGTAGGTTGATAACTATTTACACTAGACTTAGAGTTCCCTTTTATATGATGTCTCAACTTACAAAAAATACACATATTTAATTCTAATTTTCCAAGACCTTCGTATATTCATCATCATGATAACGTGCTTTGGCACCTGAGACCAAATGAAAAGAAACGAGGACAGAACAAATATATACTAAGAAAGTTCAGTCCTACCCACTTATTTGAGCTGGTTGTCTCATCTGTACACTGCTCAGCAAACAAAAGGTGATCCAAGTCATCTGTTTTCTCTGATGTGCCTGGGGAACACAGACCAGGTAGAATATGTCACCTGGGGGGTGAGTTCATCGTTATGTCTCCTGCCAGGTCACAAGAAGTCTTATTTTGGAAGTGCTGGGCTCAAGTGTGGAACCAAGAAAAAAAAAAGTGACGTAATATCAAGTTGCCAAGTTTGGAATTAAAAATCCCCTCTCGTTCTTTGATCAGTGGTAACTTCAGTGGATGTTGTGGAGCAACTTATAACACAAACTGGCAGCAACATTTAGGCAGTCTCCAATTCTCTCTCTTTCGGCCTTGGGTCTCCATCTCTACACATGGGATACTAGCATTTTTCTGACTCGCAGAGGTTTTGAGAGGATAAAGAGGTCAAAGCAGGGAGAACAGGAAGGTGATGTTATTGATAAGTGAAGATATTTTCCCTGCTGCTCCATGCATAGATACAGCACACTTCAAACCAGCTCGTAATGGCCCTGCCAGCAGTATAGCTGTGTCACAGGGAGCTCAGGACCCTGTCCAGGACTGGGGACAGAAGCGGAGGCAACCAGTCCTTACCATTATCTCCATGGCATTGTCACACTCACAAGTGTGAGCTTACCCATCTCTGGATGTGTGTTTGACAGGTTTTGGGGGTGTTTGATTTAGCAATTCCCTGTCAAGAGCTCCAACTCTCTTCTAAGGTTGCAAGATGCAACTCCTGTCCAGCATGGTCAAGACCGCTCCTTACTCTGAATGTGTTTTGACCAGGCAGCGGTAGAACTTTTGCTTACTACCAGCTACTTAAATTCCTGTTTCCTTCCCACCCACCAAATATTTCTCCAAGCCAAACATAAAGAGTTATATTGTACACAGTCTTTGAAAAGTACACTTAATTTTCAAGGAGGCTGCTTCAAGGAGGCCAGCATACTTGTAGGTATTTTGAACTAGTGAAAGAAAAGAAAAAAAGATAATGCAACAGTGGAGAATTGAAGCATGACTTTTCTGATGTTTGTTTTTTTTTTTTTTTTCTGTGCCGGCAAAGATTCAATAGTGTGGAGGATTTGTCTGCAAAGTCATTCTTTGCTCTCCCTCCCTTTCTTTCCATTTCACTCCCCCTCATGATTGTTCCTGAAATGTCTCATTTGCAAAATAAAGTATCACCAGCACCTGTTAGGTAAAGGAAATCATGGCCAGCACGGTGCTGTAACCTCTCCACAGGATAAAAACAGATCAGTGAGGTGCTCAGGTGGTAAACCACCTGGGCTGCAGAAGCTGGTGGGTGTTGCAAGATGTAATTCTCCTTTCAGTCAATTATAAGCCACTGTGTTTGCAGAAGTGATATGTAAACTGCAAAACAGAGGCCAGGACTATTCATATGCACTGAGTTGCTTATTTTTACTAAGTTCAAATATGCCCTTAAAACCCAAGGCTCCACGTTGAGTTTCAAGGTCTGTGTTTGTAAGGAATTTCCACATGCAGATCTCATGTCTGTAAGAAAGATTGGCTGATTAATTATCTCTCTATCAGTTTTCCTTCCATGAAATCTGTGTCCACAAAGGCCTGGGAAAATGATGGGCAAGAAGAGGGCAAGGCTTCTACAGAGATTGTCTGGAAAAGGTTAGATCCCCTAAGTCAGACATCTGCGAAAAAGCAACTGCATTTACACACATCGACCTCTGCAGATTACACCAGAGAGGATAGAGCATGGGTTTCTTGGGTGCTGATGGCACAGCATTTCAGTGTATCAGGTATCACAGGTTTAAAAATGAAATAGAACTAGGTAGATGCGGTAGGTTATTATTTTGTCAGAGTTGTTAATAATCTTTTACATTTTAATTGCCCGTAATTTCCTTTAAATCCTGCAAAAAGACTGTCTAAAACTTTAGGTTACTGAAGAAGCAACATATCTTAATTGAAAGCAAACTTTCAGCCAAGGAGGTGGTTGGCAAAAGATCAGAACTACTGACTTGTTCCAGAACTTACTTAAGTTTTTTTAATTATAAAATATTTTAACAAAAAATGTATGGCAGAGTTAGACATCACATTTTGTTCTGATTTTCAGCACCATCATGAACTTCCTTCTAAGTACTCATGGTGGCTGAGTTGCTTATGGGTAGAAAATTGAGGATAAAGTGATTCTTTCTTATTACTGAAATGGTGTTTGACATCAGGTGGGGTGTTAGCACTTGTATGCATGTGTTTGAGAGAGAGAGAAAGAAGTTTACATTGAGCAGTCTTATGGAAAGTCCCAAGAAATAAACCAAGAAACTTTTCGCAATTTGCCACTGTAAACTCAGAGATCTTGTCAACACTTGAACAAAATGATCTCCCAGCTCATTTCTGGAGGATATTTAATCCTTGGGGGTATTGAGGTGGCAGAGGTAGCGTCTGCTTTTTTACCTCCACATCCTCTGACTCAGCTTGGAGCAGGGGACATTGCTTGGCAATCTCTGCCTGTCCACCAGCCTGCACAGAGGCTTTGTGAGAATCAGATGTGTGTCACCCCATCTCGCTCGCTTTCTCTTCTCTTCTTTCTCTCTCAAAAGAATCAGTCTCAATTGACTTGACTTGATTTCTTTGTCACCAGAAAAAAGCAAAGCGTGTACACTCAGGCCAGAGCACAGGGCTGTTGCACAGCCAGCCAGGTGCAATGGTAAGGATCACTTAATCCCACACCCAACAGCGCAGCCTCCTTTACACTGCACCCCTTTGCCCCTCTAACGGCCACAGTTACTGTACCTTAGGTAGCTCTGACGAATGAAGGATTTAATTACAGTCATCTGAAGGGGTAGCAGAGGTGAAGGATGTGGGAGGTGAGGAGATGTGGGGCTTTGCACTCATGTGATGCTTAGTGGGTTGTTGTCCCCTGAGGCTGAAGCACAAGCCATCTGCAGTGTTGCGATGCTGGCGATGCAGGTGGGCAGGATCACACCCCAAAGGATAAATGCCTTCATGATAAATCATTTTCTGGATGTGTGGAAAAATGTTTTGCCATGAAATTTCATAAAATGCAAAGCTGCTCTTGAAGTCCTATGGCACATACAGGTCCATCAGAGGAAAGCCAGGTTTTCTCCCTTTCCAAGAAGAGTTTCCCAGCCCTAACAATTCAGCATATTGTACAAATAAGAATTTTATTTACATGGAAATAAAAAAAAAGATCACTTGTATTTTAAACAATACCTGTCTGTCCCAACAGAAAAAGTTGCATTTCACATGGCTTGCAGACAGATGGGTGACACACAACACACCTGGCCTCTGACTCATTTAATTTCTTACCGTCACTTTGTGTTTTATGCTGAAAATGCTTAGCCATGAAGCCTTCAAATTTACCGAGGATCATCTGTGGATTTTCTAAGACTAAGTCTGCATAAGCAAGTAGGATGGACTAAGAGGAGCAGAGCCATGGACCAGGAAAATTTTTGCTGAGGACCTGACATCCACAGTAAATGCATTTAATGGTTGCATTGTTTTGGGGTTTGTTTTGTTTTCTCTTTTCAATTCATGCCATCCACAGTCTGGTTCTAGGGATTGTTTTCCCAGTAGTGGCTGGAATGGATTAGGGGAGCACGTATTCCAGATAAATTTCCTCCAAAGGGACACTAATTCAAGCATCCTTAAGATGGCACCACAATGCAAACCAACCTACTTCTAAAGTGAGCTCCTGCTCTGAACTGAAACACTAATGCAGACACACACTCAGGTCGTCACAATGGTTTTAACTAATGGATCTGTAATTTCAATCCATATTTAGGAAGAAAATCAAAGTTAGGAGTGCTAAGAGAAAAAAATAGGGACTCAGTATTCCTTGAGTATTTGTATTCTCTGGGATCACACAGGATAAGGCATTATGGTTACTAAGGATATGAGACAAATAAGGTTTTCTCTGCCTTCATCTCCAAGGTAGTTGATTTATGAGTTTTACCAACCCTCCAGCTGCACATAAAGCTAATGTAAGAAACTTCCTCTCTTGTTGAATAAGGGATTGGCCTATTTCTCTTTCTGTAAATCTCACCTGACCTTGGAGGGAGTGGGGAAAAAAAAGGGGGGGGAGGGGGAAGAACTGAGAAAAGAAAAAAATACGCAAGAAATTAAGCATGGGATAAGATCAACACTACTATTCATTTGTCCTAAGCGTGTGAGATAAATTAAAGAATAGAGATCTCTATCTGGGCAAAATGTGCATCCAGCACCCTTCTTCCCCTCCACTGAAGTAGGAAATATGTTGTTTATGACCAGCTGGGACAATCTCTACTGAATGGCTTTGAGGCAATAAATCACAGAAGCTGGTTTGTCCACATTTCTTTCTTTTCTTCAGACTGTTTGGCTAAATCTCCCACAGAGAAAGTTACGCCATGCAGGGGATTCAGCAAAATGCATGAAAAATGTACTCAGGTCACCTACCTTCAGCTCTGGCCAAGGTCCAGTAGTGGCTTTAATACAAGACAATGCCTTGCTGCTCTCCTTCCCCAAATCCTATGAGGGCAGCTGTTTAAACATTTATCATGAAATGTTTCAAAAAAGAGAGTTCACTGTAGTACAATGATGCTATTTGAGCCCTCAGGTTTGTTTCCGGGACCTACAGAATACATGTGGGTTTGGGTGGGGTCATCCCATATTCCCACATTGGGTTTATTTTGTTCACGTTCATGCTAAATACCTCACTTTTTTTTTTCCTTATGTTTCTGATTCTTCACAAACTGGTTCAGCAAATCCAAAGCTGTGGTAAAAACTTAGCATGTTGGGAAAAGGCCTCCTGACAGCTGCATCAAGGAGAAATTGTGCCAGAAGAGAGCTGGCTTGATTTCTCATACTGCTTCCAACTGTTCCTTATATCCATTCTCTCTATTTCACTTCTCGAATTCACTCAGCCTATCCCCATCTAAGGATGCTGTGGACACTACAAGTCTATGTGAGACCAAGGAGGACAGAAAGACTTCCTGAAGGAGAAATGCATTGAGTTGCTAAAGACAGAGAAACTCCTTCTGGCTCTGGCAGTTCCTGAGCAGCAACTAGTTGCATCTGGGAGAGTCTCATATCCTTGCCAAGCTCTTACATGTTTTCCTGTGGGTTGCTTTTGTCACTGCTGGAGACAGCACATTGGAATAGATGGACCTTTGGACTGAGGCAGTACAGCCATTCTTGTGTTCACAGGAGACCACTTACGTGGGGAACCAGGGTCCTTCTCCTGTGGACAGACAGGCTCCAAAAAGGACAGCAGTCAGCTCATTTCACAGCAGGATACCAAGGGCCACTGTTAGAATGACTTTCCAACCTGAACCAGGCTTAAGTTAATGATCTAAAAATGTGAAACTCTGCCACTTTCAGAGGTCCTGTGGGGCTGTGGATCTCCTCTGTGTTCTAGAAACACGGTTTCAGGAAAGGTTTGATTCCCTCTGAGAAGGTGGATTGTTAAGTGGCAATGTGGACTTCGTGGCACGTGTTCGAAAGCTCCCAGGTTGCCTGTGCTGTTGCGGTGCAGCAGGAAACAGCATGGCCAGCCAGCCTGCACCCAGTGCTAATCTGAGCCTCTGTTTGCCTTTCAGCAGCCAAATTTCTTCAGCCTGCGTGGCTGAAATGAGGCAGCTAATGCTATACTTAATGACCTATTTAATGGCCCATTTTCCAGAAATGATGAGAACTTACACTGAGTACAGGGATAATTGTGAGCTGTAGCTGCTTAGCAATCAAAAAGTCCAGACTAGGAATTCAGATCCCTCATTTTAAATGGGTAAAAGTAAAAAAACATAGCCTTAGATCATTGTCCTTCCTGCAGTAAGGTCAAATGCAGATACATCAAAATAAAATACATCCTCCCATTGACTTTCACAAGACTCTCAGTGTGAGCTGGGAGAGTTGGTCTTTCCCAAAAGCAGAGTAGCTCCACTCTGCATCACGTGGGCCACGTGCTGCCCACGGGTAGTTCACCAGTCTCTGCTGAGAGTGCCAGTTGGAGCTGGATGCCCACTGGTGCAAATCTGTGCTCTTATTGAATGGAAAGTCCTGGCCTTTCCAACCTCCTTTCGGTTGTCATAGACCTCCCTGACCATTACATGCACCCTGCTCATTTCAGGGATTTCAAGGTAATAAAAGATCTTGGCTAAATGGCTCTATGTGGGACATTTGCACAGCTCAAAAAGCCATTATCATTTCTCAGCAGCAAGGCCTGAGCTTGTTGGTTTTGGCTCAGGGTTGGGTGTGCTGACTCGCCTGAGGTGCTATTTATGAGCTGACTTGCCATCACAGGGTAAAGCTCTACAGACTGAAACGCCTTTCCTGTGCAAGGAAAAAAATACTCTAGCACTCTGGAAAGGGAAGCCCTGCTGCTCATGTGAAATCCCTTGTCAGCCCAGTGCAGACTCTTTCCATCTGGAGCTCAATCCACCTCTGTGGCACCAGGTACACCTGCCAACAGTCAAACTGTTTCTGCCATGTAAGCTGGCCCTTAGTGACCTCCAATCTCCACATGAGCAGGACTTAGTAAGCGGCACAGTATGGGTTGATGAAGACTGACTGCAGACATTGATTTGAATCTTGGTACTCAAAAAAACTTCTAGCTGAATTGGTTGAAAAATGGAGTTTCAGGTCTGTGAAGAACAATGGAAGATTATTTTTTTTTTTAAGTGTTTCACCCAAAATTGGTACACTTTGGATTGAAGTCTCTTTTGATCAGCAGATCTTGAAGTCCACCATTTATTTTGGAAACACCAAAACATTTCTGCTCTTAATTTCAGAAGCTTTAATATTCATCAAGATACTGAGAATCAGGAAGTTCAGCAGCACAAATCTCAGGTTTAAAGTCAGAGCTTCTTGCTGCATAAGCACTCTCCAAAGGCGTTTTCCTGCACACCAAGATGAAAACAGCTTACTTTTGGGACAATATCAACAGATTTTACCCCTACACATAAGATACTTAAGGTTTCATTGACATCTTTTATTATCCTTATGGCTTAGGTGGGTTTTCTCAATATATTGAGGACACAGCCATGCGAAGAAAAATGTTCTGTTGCCCTGGAGTTGTCATCTCAAGGTATCACTCTCCTAGTGTCCTCCTCTGCCTTCTGAGTCAGCTTTCCCCTGGTCCGTTTCACACTGTCTTCAAGGGATGGTTCCTGATCTAAGCAGGATGAATGACTTAGTGAATGTCCAAACCACTGCCTACTTTAGGGATTTTCACCCCAGAAGAGGAAAAAATAGGTGAGACCATGGCAGAGATACTTTAACTCACAATGAGCCTCCTGAAGATGAAAAGGTGGCTTCATCTTGCTGCCTGTAATATCAACATGAGGATATATGATATAAAGCAATCAGGCAGCATGTTCAACAGAGATAAAAGGAGGTTGGTTTGTGGTTTTTTTTCACACAATGCCCAAGCAAAATCTGGGCCTTCTGTGCAAGAGTACTGTTGATCCATAAGGCCTAGGGGATGCAAAAAGCAATCAAATTTAAGAACAAAACTACATGTTATCTAAAAGGTCCAAGCTCTGTATCCTGAATTACCTGAGCCACAGTTGGCTGGTAGGATATTCTGGGGAAAATAGCTCAATGTATTTTTCCCTTGGCATCTCGTAGCAGCGAGAGGCAAGACTGGTGGACACTGGACTACAAGGACCCTGATCTTATAAAAGCAAAACCAGATCAAAGATGCCAACACTGTGTTTCAAAACCAGAAACACATGAGAATTGCTGTCTCAGGGCAAACTTGACCATCTCAGAAACACACAAGAATTGCTGTCTCTGGGCAAACTTGACCATGTCCCAAAACCAGGCAAATCAGCAGTCAGGCTGGGACTGTCCAGCTCTCTCCCTGCAGACAGGACCCCCCACCAGAGCCTCATGACCCAAAGGCAGGAGCCAGGTAACCTCCCTTTGGGCTGCAGGGTTGCCTGACAGAGACCGGCTTTGCCCTCTAGTGACTACTAGGCATAAAACAAGGAGTTTTGCATGATCTATTCCAATTAATAAAAATCCGGTCCTACTACATCTGCTGTCTGGCAGACAAGCAGTGGGGTTATTCTGACTTTGTTTGGCCTAATTGAGAATATCCCTCTCCCGAGGCAGCCTGGTCACTGCTGCCTGGGAGGCATGTGGGATGGAGCAAGGGAAGGAGATGCTATTCTGAAAAGTTGAGAACAGACACCCTAAATTGGGAAATGAATGTCCGAGTAAATTGTAAAGGAAGATCCTCCAGGGCTGATTCTATTTCTAGCCTGCACATGCCTTGGAACTGAAAAGAGGCTATTTGGGGGAAAAAGGAATGGATGAATAATGGAAGCAAAAATAGTTGCTCCACATTCCTTTCCAAAACCGTGTTGCCTACAAACTCTGGAAACAATTGACGATTCATCAGAACATGAGCTCATATTTTGTGATCTATGGGATCATAGACTCTGTGATCTATGGTCTGTATAAGTGACCATTAAAAGAGCTCTTAGTTGGAAAAATAACAACACTGATCTTTGTTTAAACAGTAGCAAGGGAAGAGAGGGATTAGAGTAGATATCTAGATATTTGCAACTGCTGAGCTGGATGGAAAGTAAACTCTTTGAAAACACTGTAGAGAAAACTCTTTTCCTTTAAACTTAAGAATAAATACTAATGTTTTAGATTTTGAAAATGCTAGCCTGTCTTTGCTAAATTAGAGAGATTTTTGTTACAATCCATGAAAGCAAATCAGGTTAATATCACAGAAATGAAATCAAATTTGTATTCAGAAACTCTCATACAGTCAACTGTTGTGGTCAGAAAATAGGGTTATGATCATGTGATGGAAAAATACTTTTTTGTGTTTTTATATATAAAGTATTTTACAGAAACTCAAACTCAGTCTTGATGTTTGATGAGTAAATATTAGTATTTTCTCAAATGCTCAGACTAGAACATTAAGAAAGGCACTTTGAGTACTAATGTTCACTAAAAAAAAAAAATGGGGACTGTAAATGAATCTTAATGGAAAACTGAAGCCCAAAAATAGTCTTGAGTTTTTGTGCAAAGGTTGATTAACAGGAATATTCCAGGCAGGCTGAAAAACATTCTGTCACACCACTGGCTAGAGTGAGTTAAAAAAACACAATACACAAAACAAAACAACAAAAAAACCAAACACAAAACAAAAACACCAAAGTGTATCCCAACTAATTTGTGAATGAAAGATGGGAGGCTGCATTAAATGACCTTAAATTGCCAATTTCAAAACATATTTCATTTGGGTATTGCAATACCTACAATTGCACCTAAAAACTCAGTCTTAATTAGGATTTTCTGCAAATCAGTGTTATCAGCTGTGATACTGTTGGTAGGAGAGAAATCTTTGGCTCTGGTTCTTAAATCACTTAGATCTACTGCGGAAGGATTTGGAAGAAACTGGGAAAGACTCACATGGAGTCTGTAACCATGTTTGAAAACGCTGTCTGGCTGTTGACTCCATATCCATGCTGGATACCCAGAGCTTCATGTGAGCATCTGTTTTTTTTAAGGATGCTCCTTTTCTGTGTTTTTCTACACAGAATTCACTTTCACAAGTTGTTTCCTGCTGGGCTTTTCTAGGCTACAGCTGGCCAAACTCTGCTGAGCCATGTCCTTGCTGGCTTCTGCCATGGATTCGGTGGCTTGATTGAGGCCAGCAGATGATTAGGAGTGGGCTTATCTGATTTTTAACTTTATGACTCCAAGAATAACCATTACTTGCAGTGTCCGCACCCCAAAAGATGGGTTATTGTACAAATTCTGTGCTCTTGTCTAAGCAGCCACCAGATGGCATCAAGGAAGGCGAGTCGGGGGGGGCTCGGTCTGAGCATGGCCCTGCTCTTCCTAAGTTAGTTTTAAAAACGGGTACGTGTACCTAGGAGGTATCTGTAAGACAGGGGCTGCTCTTAGATGGGCAAACTCTGTTTGCCTGCGTTCACTGACAGCTACAGTGCATGCAGATGCCTATCCGCGCTTAGCTTTACCATCCCCGAGGACTATAAACTAATGCAGACAGTCCTTTCAAAAATCAGAGCAGCCTGAAAATAGTGATCAGCTAAAACAATGATTTTGAGGCTTTTAAAGCTTTCTTCCTGTTTTTTGACCCTTTAGAGACATAGAAGTGACTGTTCCATAACCAAGTGTTCAAGATCTTGCTTCTGATAATAACCAAGTGTTTCACAGGAAGGAAAACCACAGCAGATATTTGATGGTCTCTTGCATATTAGTTTGTTATTGCACACTAGTTTGCTACTGATCTTAGTAGGTTATAACTGATTTAGACCGGGAAAACTAGAACTGAATCACTTGATTTTCATGAATCCTGTTTCTTAGCTCTTCTTGACAGCTACAAGATGTAGAAAAGCATCAGAAAAAAAAAATGTAGTTCTTTTCTGAACAGTGGCAGCTGATAGCCATCCTGCAGAACAACTCAGGAATGGCAGGAAGCAATAGAAAGAGTTAATCAGAAGCAGTTCTCCTCTGAGCTCCCATATATGTATCTAAATGATCCGGTTTCATGCCCATTTCATGTAAAGATGTGCGCTCAGTGGCAAAAACATGGGTATTGCTGGGCAGTTCCAGCTCTGCAGAGCAGGCTTGGACACAGCTGAGGCAGCATGAGGCTCCTCAGTGGGAGCTCCAAGGATGCCGTTCTCCTCCACCTGAGGAACCCAGATAACACACAGAGACAGGTTCAGTCAAACTCTGCTGAAATCTACTAAAGGCAGATCTAACAGCCCTAAAATTAGCAAATGCGTAAGATGGCACAAACTCCCTTCAGAGTTGTCCACTTGCACTGCTGCTGACAAAGCCCCACAGTCCCATGAAGGTTTTCCCCAAGAGCAGACAGGTGTTTATCAGCATGTACATCCCATCTGATTCTCCATCTCTGGAGGTTTCTTTGTGTCCCTTTTTCTATGAAGAGTCCTGAGACAGCAGCGCTTTGGCCTGGCCATCCAGAAGGGAGGTGGAGGTGCAAGGAAAGAAGAACAGGCTGTGACAAAAGATGCTACCAGCCCATTACTTAGTGGGGGGAAAAAAAAGGAGTGAACAGGGAAAAAAGCATGTTAAAGCTGAAGAATTCCAAATTAATGTTGTTCCATTTTTCACAAATAAGTAAATTTTAACCAAGAAATTAAGATGGTTAATTGTATTAAGGGAATAGGTTACTCTGAAGAAGCATAGTAGAAGAACAATTTAAAGAAATATCCTGACTTTAAAAAAAAATCCATGTATTCAAGCTGGCAAGAGCTGCTGAAAGTGCCCTTAGAGTGCTTAAAGATTTAGGAGTGGAAAGATTTTAGGAGTGGAAAAGGGCAAGTGTAATATTTATCTTAAAAAGAGGGCATAAAGGGGCTCTGAGGATTAGCCTTTTCAGGAACCAGGACATGCAAGCAATTACTGAGCATCCCATCATTAGTACTGAATGGATAATGAAACAAGGACCTGCCACCAGGAATTTGATGAAAACAAGTGTGTCAATCCAATCTGAATTCCTTGAGAAGGTGAGCTACCTGCTGAAGAAGGGGAAACTGATGTGTGCGATCCTAGCTTGAGAGCAGTAAGGCTTTCAATGCTTTTTCCCCTCTGCCATCTCATAAGTAAAATGAGGAATGATGCTCTAACCATCACTGACTCACAGGTGTTGGTACTGAGCAGCTGGGCAGGGAAGTGCTAATATTCCTGTCATTCCTCTAGTACATTTGCATCCCACCAGTGTCATTATATTGAGAGTATTTTCTGCTTTCTTACCTGCATAAGCTCACTTCTCATGTCCTCACCATAATAAGCGAGGCTGGAAGTTTTAGGACAGATCTTTAAAGATCAGCACCCATGAGGCCACTATGGACCATAAATGTAATCAAAAAAGCTATATGAAGGTGGAGATAGTAGTTCAGGACAAAAGGCTGGATATCGCTTGCACTGAATTTTGAGTTTTTTCTAAAAAAAAAAAAAAGGGGGGGGGAGGTATAAACTCCCTATACCTTTATTAGCATTTGAGCCACCTAGGCTAGATACACACTGTAGCAGTGAAGTGCATTTGTGAGCCAGGTGTGATTTCTGTGCCGAGCTCTGTGGGTACATGCCTAATGTCAGCCAAGGGGTAAGTCTCCTTCCCCTTCCGTGGGCTATTGCAATGCTTTCTACAACATGTAGACAGAAAATAATTCTGATCTTGAATTAAATTCCAGCTAGGAAGACCTGTTTTGCTTACCCCCAGCTTTTGGGGAGAAAGTTTCCATGCCTCGGAGTGGTGTAATATTTTCTGATCCTCTCTACCAGAGCTCCCTTAGAATGGCGTGGCATGAGAAAGCAGCTTGGCAGAGCCTGCTTGACAAGATTTGACATCTAAATTGAATGTCCAGGCCTCAAATTCTTAGGATTTGATTGAAAAGTCAGTAGGATTGCCTCTTGGTAACTTGTGGGCTGTAAAACTGGCTGTGTGCTCCTCCAGATAAGGGCTTCTTTGTGCGATGTTGTGTAACGGCTGCCACAGGGTTGATGTGGGCCAGGCCATAAATAACTTCTGCATAAATATTTTTAGCAAATACTTTCCGCTCTCTTGAGATACACTGGACAGCCTCAAGTGTGTGCTATCTGCATGTGAAGTAGGTGGGGGAAGCTAGAAGAGCTTCCATCCTGAGCACACAGCAAATATCAGAGCACTCCTGATACTCACGTTTAACGCAATAGGAGCTGACGCCTCCATGCAAGAGTGTCCAGAGCAAGCAAGACATCTCAAAAGAGCTGCCTTATCAGAGTGGCAAGGTGTGTTGTCCTGTGGTAGAAATGCGTATGAACCCAGTGCCCATGCAAGGTGGATGCCAGCAGAAGTGCTCCGAGCAGGACGATCCATGGCCGAGCCCCATGCTGCCATCCTATCTGAAGGGCCCCCTGCCAGCCATCTACTGACCTTTCTGGTGTGTGCTTAATGTAGAGGGAAGTGCAAACTGCTGGTTGCATTTCCTATGAGGATAACCTGCCTTTTAGGCTGCACCTGAAGGGCACTGTCTGACTCCATCTATAGAAAACACCATTAATCTCTGCTGACGATTATCCAGCCCTGGAAACATAGCAAGGGTTAACAGGGAAGCACAGTTGCTAGAAGGCTCCAGGTACAATAAAAAAAAAAAAAAGAGCCACTTACCCTCATATACGAAGCCATATATTAGGAGCCCAAACATCTCTGAAAATGCAGAACAGGACAAAATAACCTACTCACATTCCCCACCCCACACACACTCCACAGGCACTTCAGAAAGGTGCAATATACTCCCAGTGTGTTAATCAGCCTGTACTAGCCACAGTGGGAAGGTACAAACTGGTTATGGATTTCACATGTATTTATCGTTACTGATTATCTCACTACTTCTGTGCAGAGCAAGTCACAAACACCATGTCAGGCTTTTGCAAGATTCTGTGTGCATCTCTTCAAAACCAAATGGGCCAGCAGAGAAGGCAGAGTAGTCGGGGGCAGGGGGGGAATCAATAAGGAAAAATAAATGTGGTTTGGGTTGATCCAGACTGGAATTGTCCAGAATAGCCTGTGCATTGCAACAGCTATTCTAGCAGAGCTTCATAAAAAGGGCTAACTTCACAAAAACATGGAGAGAGAACGCTGAAGACTATTAAGCTTACTTTCACTAGTTAAAACATCCATTTAGCATGTAATAGGACATGAGGATACACAGGAAAGAGCAACCTTGTCTAGTCAGCTCTGCAAGTGCTGGAAATCTAGATCCCCAAGACTCAAAGGAGCTCATTTTGAAAGTGGAGGGAAGTACCAGCACATTTGCCTTCAATTTTTCCATAGAGACAATGCAGAAGCTGTATTTCAACTGAACAAACTAAGCTTAATGGATGCAAAATTTATCCCTCTGCTCTGCAATGAAATCTGTGTGTAACCAGGGGCAATTATCTAGAGTAAGGTGTCTGGAAGTACTCAGATATCAACCTCTCCGTATTTTTTCTTAAGGGAGATAATAAGTCATACTTTACCATAGTGATCCATAGGAAAAGTGATCTGTGGTGACCTTCACTTCCAGCTCCTGCTTCTAAAGCAGGCATATGGGGATATACCTCAACCCAACCCTGCTTCTCAGTCACTTCTGTGAGGGCTTACTTGCCTAGCTATATTCCTCAGACACAGCTGATGTAATTAGTAAGCATTCACTGATTAGTTAATGGGGTGGCCCTTAAGAGAGTTCCTTGAGGCAGCAAAGGAGTTGCTGCAGGTGGGACTTGTTGCAAGGATCCTCCCTGCCACCTGCTAGCAATGTTACTTAATTATTTGGTCCTTTCTATCTTTCAAAGCTGAAGGAAAATATTAATGTCACTAGTATAGTATTAATCCTGTCTGCTCTGCTTTTGCAGCCAGGAATGAGAGGTAGCAAGAGCTTCTAACTATCCCTAGTTATAAGGGGAGGGAGGTTACAGAATGGGGTATTTAAAAAGAAAGGCCAAATGCTAACCTGAGAGGAAAGCAATGAAAATCAAATAATGCAGTTGTTATTCCAATTGAGTGATAAAGGTGACAGCAGCTAACGGGGAATGCCGCTAAGGTGTCAGCCAGGCAGCTGTGAATTCTCAACAATAGCCCTAGAGCTTGCTTTTGGCCAAGTTGCTCTTCTTACTCTAGTGTTTCTGTAAAAGCATTGGCTAAACAGAGAATAATAAGGGTTACCTTTAGTCTGTGAAATGAGTGATCATAGTTTAACTTTGTAGTACTATAATGGAAAGCTGCTATTTGCCTGCCAAACACAGTATTAAAAAAAAAAAATTAACTATCATAAATAAAAGTACAACTGAAAATGCCAGGATGAATAAATTTTCATTGCAATTATGTGATCTATTTTCTCTGCCACATCTTTCCTTGTTCCATCTCCTACTAGAGACTAAATATAAGCTACCCAGCAAAGTGAAACAGCCAGTGACAGGAGGTGTCACCCTCCAGGCTGCTCTGATCTGGATGCTCCAGCATTACGCTGGTAACTGGCAAACACGTGTCTGCACACAGACTTGGACCACGCTGGCTGATGAAGTCACTGCTCAAAAGCATCTGTTGTGTTGACGTCTTCACTGTATGCAGGGCCAAACTGGGGAGACTTAGTGTACCTTCAGGAAGTTTACTGTCAGGCTATGCATGGCAGCTGGGATCGCACAAAATAAGAGCAGAGCCCCTTTAGAGCAGAAGGTGTCTCCTGACATCTGTGCAGCACCTGGCATGCACTTCCTTACCTGTGGAGGATGGAGAGAAACAATATGCTAGAGACGGAATTGTCCAGATACTGTTACAGCAGAGAGGTATTAAGGGCAGCAGGCAAGCTGCTATATTTCAGTGAGGAGTAAGTGAGAGAAAGAAAGCAAGCAGGTAGGCTGGAGTACAGCCAGACAGTGAGTCCCAACCACCTGCAAAGTCTGTGTCCTTCTAATAGTCAGGCTGGTGCGCAGAGCAGCTGGAAATATTTGGGTGCTGCTTGTGTGCATGACAATGGTTATCAGGAAGCTTCAGATACAGACAGGCAAGAAAGAGGGGTAGCTAAATTAGAAATGAGGATGGGAAGATAAATCATCTTGATCTAGTTTATGAGATGATGACCTTGGGTCCCCCCTTGGCATAAAATTAATGTAAGAGGAGTTGCAAGCAGTTGAACCGGACTGAGCAAAGCGTTAGGTTTGGAGTGGGCTCTGGGCGCCTTCCCAATGATGTCTGCCTGTAGAAGCTTGGCAGGAGTGAGAGCGGGTGGTGGAAGAGGTCTGTCTCACTGACAAGAACAGAGAAAAACAGAAGTGCAAGGTATCCCCAGGGAAAAGGGTAACTTAGCCCGGTTACTTGGGTCTATTTCCATACCTCTCAAAAGAAGCAATAATAAATACTTACAATTAGAGTGATGTGAATGGATTCTGCTGACAATATTGGCATTTATTAAACGGTATCCTCAAGGGAAAAGGAAGCACGAAGCCAAGCAAGGAAAAAACTAGCACCCAGCATTCATAACGCAGCCCTATATGGGGTCTGATCGTTATTTGAGGAGTTGGGTAGTAACTAGGTGTTGACATAGACCAGGTGCCTTCACTTTTCAGGTACAGCTTTGTGCTATATGCTGGGCAAAAGTAGACCAACTGAGAATTTACTGTCATTTGGGTGAACCAGGACTCTGGCAGGACTGTGCTGTTGAAGTGGGTGAAAGCAGCCAAAATAGATGTGGATATTAGGGGACAGTAGCCAGATATTTATTGGTTTGTTGGGTTTTTTTGTCATGTGTGCAAATCTGAAGGGTATAGTGAGTGCATTTGAAATGCTGACTCCATCAGGATGTTAAACGCAGGTAAATGAACGTGTGCTAGTGAGGCTGATACTGAATGGGAGCAAGCAGCTGCTCTTTCGTGCACCACCACAAGTGCTTTTGAGCAGATGCTTTTGAGGCAGAGATGTGAAACAAAATGATAGATGTTACTCTTGCCTGCCTCCAGAAAGGAGCGTGAAACTAAAATGTAAGCATGAATGGAGCAGAATTTTCTTTCATTGGCAACAGCATGCATTGAAAGAGCACAAGCAAAGCAGAAGGCATGGATTACTCTCTTCAGAGACATCTCCATTTGTGTTGGCAATATATAGGAGGGAAGAGGTAGTAAGGCGTTATCCACAGCCAAGTTCTTGGACCTGACACACAAATGAGAGTGAGATTTGAGGAGCTGATACTATCTGATATGCAAACATGTTGATTTTTTCCAGCTAGCTGTAAGAATACAGTTGGAGACTTTTCAATTGCTATAGGGTTGGTTGAGGAGCTCATGGCACCACTGACCTAATTCTTTGATAAATCTTAGAAGTCTGGGAAATTGCAAATACTGAAAACAGACTGCTGGGCAAATAGGCAGAAAATGGCAAGTTTGATAACCAATGCAGATCTGATGGTGTGTTTATGGTAGAAGCTGTTTTTCAAAGGAAAACGCTGTTTTCATTTAAGTTGAAATGTTTTAAAAGAGACTAGTCTTAACAAAGCATGTTGTAAGCAAAACAGAAGTGAAATACCAACATGTTTTGACATTCTTGGTATAGCACATTTTCAGCTTTTTTAAAAAAACTTTTCAAAACTCGTTTGTGTTAAAGAAAATAGGAGTTAGAGTTAAAATGGGAATAAAATATTTTCCATTTGCTATGGATATAGATTGCTAAGAAAATTTCATGGAAAATTTTGATGTCATCTTGTGCTATTTGTGTTGTGTTTGGTGAAAGGAGAGGAGAAAAAAAAGACCCAAACCAATGGGATTTCCTGTGAACAGGAAACTCAAGTTCTTTGTGAATCTGTGTGGGTCACTGCAGGCTCATTCCCAGACTGGTCAATATGGAATTGCTCACATATGGAATTTCAAGGTGTCAGTGTAATTAATTAGTAGCCAGTGAACATGGCTCGATGGGAGCAGGTATTCCCAAATGAACTCTTTCCATCAACAGTATTTCCAGCATGGCTGGTAACTGTGGGTACGTAGACGTTGTAGTGTTTTGTAAGCATCACCCTGTGCACGTTAACAGCAGGCTTTTGGTTCTTCATCCATTAACCTATAGATCTCAGAAGATGAGAACTTGTCATTGAACATGTTTCTAATGGGAGTCAGTGTCTTCATGGCTGATCTGGAGATAAATAAAACATCATTTGCTAATAACCGTGGCAGATGGCACAAAGATTGTCTGTCATTGCTATTTCCCGCTTCACCAAGCATGCAACGTGATCTGGTTTGCCTGATGAACTGGCCCCAAGCAGATACAGTGCAGCATAACAAAAAAAAATCATCTAAGATCATGCTGGTGGTGCCGGGAGGCACCTCAGCCATAACACCTCCGTGGAAAAGGTGTTGGAGTGGATGAGCAATGAAGTCTGGTTTCCCACTGAGATGTGGTGGCATGAAGGAAAGAGTCAGCGGGAAGCAGTGACTAGCCGCGGGTCAAGGACTTCACCTCCTTGTGCAGCCCAGGCAATAGGAGAGACATCTCTGCCACCCACAGTGTGAAAATGATTAAACAGCAAAGAAAAGAAAGAAAACCTTTTGTAAAACTTGAGAACAAACCTTGCATGGGCAACGGATTGCTCGATGATTTGGCAACAGTGTGCAAATACCCCCCACAGACAGAAAAATCCCTGAGAAGTCTCTTTGCTGCAGCAGAGGAAGGTAGAACAAAAACCCTGTCTGGAAGCAAAAACCAGGCAAAACAACAATCAGGCATGATATTAAGGGTGAGGCTGATTATTCACTTGAACAAATACTGATGAGTTGGAAAACTCTTTGATGTTTTCAAGCCAAATGACTTCGTGGCAGATATGTTTTAGTAAAGTACAAATCGTTAGCCTGATTACAGGCATATCAGTGTAAATGTTGTCTCCCCTGATGTCTGGCCATTACTGTGTCTGGTATTATGAAGAATTAAAGTCATATTCTTCTACAAACCATTCCGCAACATTTATGTGTCTCATTAACATCTTTGCAAAAGAGGCCTGAGTGGTGCGTTTATTATGTCTTTTTAGAGCCACAACCTCTCCCCAGCATGACCTGCAATGACAAGTAGCATGAACACCCATGTGAAAAAGAGTCAAACCTTGCCTCTTTCACATGGATTTGGGCAACCAGCTACTGAATCATTCATTAGCATTTCTCCTTACTCCTGCCACAGAGTTTTAACTCATGCATTTCCAGAACAGTGCTGCATTTTCCTGGGTGCCAGGTGAGGCTGAGTGCCTGGGTGGTGAGCAGGGAGCACTTATGTCCCCCAGGCTGCAGCTCTGTACTATGGGTGCACCCTCTTGGGTACCCTCGTATGGTGTCCCCTTACCTGCTTGATGTGGCTCTGGGTTATACTCTTACGCTGGGTATGTCACATTGGGCAGACACCATCCTAGACGTGGTGCCTCCCTTCACAGATATTTGTAGTGAATCAACCATGGGAGAAAAAAATATAAATGTGGAGCAAGGAGTAAAGGTTTGAAACATTTTTTCCCTGTTCTGGAATCTGTTGGTTCCTTCACGATCTTGTCGTCGTTTGGGAAAATGTCTGCTATAAATACGCTTAGATCAGATGCTCTGAGATCAGCATCTAGTGTAATAGATGAGAACAAAAATCTTGTGGTTGTTAGGAAGAGAATTTAAGTGCTTGCAGTTTGGTGATTCATCCATCATTTCAGATGTGAGGAGCTGCCCATTATTAGCATGCCCAGTGGAACTTGCTAGGGAGTGACCGTCCCAGGTATCAGAGCTTTGCAGTCACTAAAGTGAAGACAGGTTGATGTTGAGATGAACTAAATGACTTGCTTGTGTTCCCTAACTGCCTAGCTAGCTCTGTTCAGTGTCTTCATGACGCCACCAGCCTTCCTCAGATTAAAAACATCTAGGTATCAGTGGAAATACTGTGTAAATGGCTCTGCACATTATGATCTGGTAGCCTTGTACCTTTGCATGCCATAGGATATACAATGTTGTATGACTGTTTTTGTATTAGGAGATGGTAGAAATTCTCCATGTATACTAATTGTGCTCCCCTCTGAACAGTTCTCTTGAGAGGACTGGATGGGGTGAAGGGGATTATAGTATTGTGCCATCTGTTAACTTTGGAGATAATTGCATTTTTGTATACAACTGACAAACACACGTGTACCAGAAAAGAGAGCAGTGACTACAGTTCATCTGCACTGGTTGGTGTCAGAAGGGACATGAACAGATTTTAACTGATTTTCAGAGAGCGGAATTCAATTCTGTGGAGTTTGGTCTGGTCCTAAAGCAGGACCTCATGCTGGCACTTGGGTGTATTTCTAAGCAACATGCTTAGGATGAGACACGAATACAATGGAAATTGATTCTAGGGTTTGGGCCCTGTGTTCTTGCTGAGACATCCCATCCAGCACAGTGTGCCTTTGGGCTCTGGGACCTTGGCCTCAGGGGGCAAAGTCTTTGCACACACTGAAATCCACGATGTCTCAGTGTTTGTTATGAAAGCAACCAAAATCCCCATTTGGTCAGCAAGGGGTGGTAAAATTGCACTAGGTCTGTTGAAGCAGCAGGAGAAGCAATGGTCCTTACCAGTTTACATTTGTTCTTTCATGAAGAGATGATAGTTTGCCTAAAAAGGCTGGATTTGGCCATTGTGTACATCTGTTAGAAGCTCCAGCTGCTGTTTTCTGCATCTTTGGATTGCTGTAGTCGACTGAGACAACACCACAGTCAAATAAGGGCAAAGTCTGTAAATAAAAGCTGTTTAAATGCCAATAAATAACAAATATGCTGACTCTAGAGGCTGATCGATTGCAAATTATTTGTAATTTCTAGCATGCGTTTTCAGCTCTACCAGACTCATTGACAGTACCATCCCACATCTAGTTGCAAGCAGCTGGAACCATTTAACCATTTAATAGTATTTTGATTACTTCACACAAAGCATTCTGCAATTTATCAGCTTGCTTTCCAAATATCT
>NW_009609086.1:42670-43174 GCF_000690535.1 Cariama cristata
AATTCCTTTGGGCCGGGTGGGGGGGGGGGTGCCTTTATTTTATTTAGAGTGACTCAGCACTGGGGTTTTTGGTTTCTATTTTCTCGGTCTGTTGCAGCAGGGCTGTTAGGATTCAGCTCACAGACTTGCAACAGGAGAGCCAACAGCTGTGCTCGATCTCGGAAGGAAAGGATTGAAAAAGTCATGGCAATACTGGGGAAGAGGTGCTGCTGAGGGAAGGAAAACGATGTGTAAATTATAACTGGGCTTCAGCACTATTAAAATGGTTGAGACGTGGCCCCTTCCTTCCTCACAACTCCAGCAATTTCACTAGGGCTGCACCTGAGGACATCAGATAAGGGTCTGTCCTGATGGCCACAGCCTCTGTACCCCAAGGCCTCAGTTCGTATTTCCAAGGCAGAAGAAAAATAGTTACTTGCCAGCCTGAGAGGCAACAACTAGACTGACCAGAGTGGTGAAGGAGACCTTTTTTTTTGTCTCAGGGACAGAGAACAAATGCCGTGT
>NW_009609086.1:43205-56701 GCF_000690535.1 Cariama cristata
GCGTGTCTGAGCATGAACTGAAGGCGGGCGGCTGACTCCCAGGATTAGCGCCCTTCCTTGGCGGGGAGAGAAGTTGTTATACAAAGTGGAATGAGGCAAATGAAGTTTTCATTGCAGATGAAGAGTGGGAAACACTGCTGACAGCCAACTCAACGGGCTGATGAAACAGCAGCCCCAGGGAGACTGTTCAAAGGCTCTTTCAGTTATCTAATGAAGTGTGGTTGAGTTTTGACCCCTCAGCTTCAGCGCCTGAGGTTTTCTGTGAGTGTTTGAGGTCTTGCTCCTATCCCTGAGCTCACTGACTACTCAGAGTGTTTTTTTAATCATATTTCCCTAGATTTGTAATGCTTTTCTATCTTGCTGCGCGAAAGGCCACGCAACTGACAGAACAAATCAATCATATGGTGAAGCTGGGAGAGGGACCAAGCCCAGGAGCCCATGATGAGCACTGGGAACAGGAGAGGACCTCAGCCAGCTTGGGCAAACCATCTCCTCAGGCACCGCCTGGTGAACAAGGCTCCAGCATTTACTGGTTCCCATGGGACTTGTAACAACAGCAGGTTAAAGAAATCAGTTTTATTTAGAGAGAAGAATCTTGTCTTAAAACTTTTGACCAAGTTCTTTTAAAACACAGTGGATAACGCACTGTACTGCACAGTGCACTTTTGCACTGGTGGGTGCTCCCATTGACCTCATTAGCAAAGCTTGATCCCTTGCAAAATGCAGGCTTGCTACCCCTTCTCCAGAGGTTACTGCCAGCAGCATGGTTTCTCCCCTCTCCCTCCCTCCCAACATCTGGCTGGGGACCTGCCCTCCCACACCTGACCCCAACAGCAGCCCTGCAGCAAACACAACCACAGCTGGGGAAAAATAACGCCAGAGAAACGCATTTTCAGCTCCACTTTGCAATTTAAATTAAGGAGAAGGACCTGGGCAGGCAGTCCCCAGCTGCTGCTCCATGCGTGGCTGTAGGTCCCTGGCTGAGATGACCAGCACCGGTGATATTGCTGCAGTCCTCCGTGCTGGCATAGGACTGACAGTGAATGACACCGCATCAGCCCGCGATATTGTAAAAATATCTTAGTTGAGGCTGCAGTGAGTTTCTTTTGCTAGCCCAGCAGCTGCGGTGCCATTAGCCTCTTGGCTAGAGTACGTAGAAGTCATTGTTGTTCGACAGATCGCTGTAATGGCAGAGGGCAAGAGCAGGAGCCTGTGCCGGTGGGGGCTCAGGTCGACTTCTGCCCTGAACTCCCTGAGCTGTGGGCCTGCCTGAGCCCGGCTTGCAGAGATGAGTGTCCCACCTGGGCTCAGCCACAGCCCGATGCTTGCGCTTGAGTCTGCTGCCACCATTACAATAGGTCCCACAACACCGGCATGTCAAGAAGTGCTTGGCTCGGTGTTTGGCCTTTGACTCGGAGGCCAGGGAAGCCCCTCCGGGAGTGAGAGTCCCTGTCGTGGCACCCCGTGGGTCAGGCTGCCCTTTCAGCCGGCTTCTTCTCCTCTGGACAGGGTCCAGGCTGATGTCCGACTGGGAGGAGCAGCTCTCGTTCCAGCCGGCACCAGCACTCAGGCTGCGCAGCGGCAAGGCGAGCCGCAACGCCTTCCAGAACTGAGAACCGGAGCGTTTGGACTTCTCCCCCTTCCAGGTGACAAAAGAGACGGATTCCTTCAGCTGGAGGATGCTGGGGTGGGTGCACTGCAGTGGCCTGTACTCCACCACGATGAGCTTAGTAGCGATGGCGTTCTGGCACATGATGCCCAGCTTGAACTCCAGGAGGCTGATGCTCTTCTCCGTCAAGTAATCAGGACTCAGGACCACGATCATCCTGCGGCTCCTCTGGATGAAATCAAACACGGCTTCGGTGGTATCTAAGAATGCAAGGGCAGAGGAATCGGGGTGCACAAGGGGGAGGGAGCGGGGAGAGAAAAGCTGAAGGAAGCTGTTCGGTGGCATACCTGCACAGATCCCCCCTTCGTATAGAGGGAAACCTGGCACAAGCCCAGTGACCTTTGACTTGCCCACACTCCTGCTGGCAGGGACTGCAGGAACGATAGCAGCATTTTTGCTTTGCAGTGGGTTTTTGAGAAGGCTGAAGTGGTAAACAAGAAGCCAGGATGGCAGGATAAACCAAGACTGTACTCTGACTTCTGCCCTGCACAGCATCACTACTGCCCAGGGAAGTGCAGACACTTGATAAAGGGCAGGTCTTGTTTGGGAACCACCTGCCCACAGCTCTGGCAGCCCTTTGCATGGGGGGAAACAAAGTGACATTATCGTGTCACAGCCCACAGTGCCAAGGCTAAGACCCACCTCCCTCCCTCTCATGCTCTCTCATCTAGAAATGGAAGCCTCCAGACTTAGAAAGCAAAAATGTCAGCCTTAAACCTCTCCATCAACTCCCCTAGCCGTGATGGGAGGTGAAAATACTGTCCTTCAAAGCATTTCTTGGGATTAATTGCAGTTTGCAAAGCTCAGCAAGATGCTTAGCTGGAATGGCGCCAGGCAAGGGCCGCATCTCTTTTATTATGAATGTTGAAAAGCAGCAAACCTGAAGGATGTCCTTGGACTTCTATGTATGGCTTGGGATGCAGTGAGCATATTGAAGGTGTCATGGCTAATGGGTGAGCAGTGGAAAGGATGGGAATTAATAGGGCTGTGGCATTTAGCAAATTAACCTAAGCTGATTAACAGAACTGTAAAAACTTAAAAAAAACCCACCCACTTACTGAGTGCTGGTGCTTGAGATGGGGGGGTGACACCTGAGGACAAGGTGGTGTTCAAGCAGGACAGGGATCACTGGAGCAAGAGCTCTTGCACACTCAGAAAAACCTCCCTGTAGGAATGTCTGGCAAAGAGCTGTTCTGGGGAGAAGAGCTACCTGCTGCTTCCATTGCCTTTCACACTGCTAAAGCCTTGATTCCTCAGTCTGGAGACTCCCCTTCCTTCCTGCCAGCGGAACACTGGCCTTCTATAGAAATAAAAATACTGCTCCTTCCCTGCAATGGCAATGCCCCTTATTCTTCCAGCACTTGGCTGTCTCTCCTTATCTCACAGCAGAAGGTGCACCATGTTGCACCTGGATACATCTTATTTTAATATTGTACAGAGCAATACTTTTTTTTTTTTTTCCCCAAAGATGTATGACTAGCTATAAAACTCATTGTCATTAGATTATTTGGGGACTAAGAACTTGGGATAAGGAAAACGACTGGACAATAATACGCTAATGGAGAAAGTAAGGTGCTGTTCGGTCCTTTAACATAATACTGGAATTCAAATCAAACTATTTGGAGTATTTTTTTCTTGTATACAAAGTTGGGGGGGATTCCCGCCTCTCCCCTCCCCCCCCCCCCCCCCCCCCAAAACACTGATTCATTGAAACTAAAAGTAGATGATAAAGTCAGTTCTGTCAGAATTGTCACTTAATGCTGTGAAATGTTCTTACCACCGTATTTTAAAGGCATAAAGAATTGGCAGCAATCTCCCAATTTACTGAGTCCAGATCTCATTCAAACCTTTCTATAACTGATTGGGATCTATTTTGAAATCAGCCAAGCTTCAACATTTTGTGAAAGAAAAAGCTCCTTTGCTGGTTTGAAAGGTCTTTTTGAAACTGGAATCACAGAATCACAGTGAAACACAGGCAGGAGCAGCCCCTGGGAGGTCACCTATTCTACCTGCATGCTCAAAAAGCACAAGTTCAATTAATGTGAATGATCCCAACACTGCTGAAATGAAATGTTTTGACTGAGCTGACAGTGACAGTTTTCTTCTATCAATTTTTGAGACTCGACCTTTTTTTTGGCACAGAAAATGCTCAAATTCCCAAAGATAGCTTTTATTTCTGAGAATGGGGTGCATTTAGACTTGGCTGACCAGGATACCTTGGGATATTCGGTTTACAATGAATTCCAGGTCACAAAAAATCCCAAGTGGCCACTTCACAGTGTGCAGGCAGGACGGTCCTTCCCAGTGGCATCAACAGCACAGGATGGGACAGGCAGCAATAACACTGCAGGGGTCTGGCCACCAACAGAGCTGGGAACATGATACTTTTGGCTGTTTCATACAGAAAAACTTCCTTTTTTACTACATGGTTCCAAAGGACACTGCGTATTTTTGTTGGTTTATTTGTCTCCCCTAATGCACCCCAGAAATGTAACAGAGGACTATAAGAGCCATACATTTGTCCCAGCCCAATAAAAGCTGGGGAAGGCTCATAGATCCCATACCCCACAGACCCCAAATCCATAGATTGTCACAAGTATTCATTTTGCTAGTGGTCTGGAAGTGCTAGGCTCTCTTTCAACTTACCTGCTAGCATGCAAACAAGGGAAAAAGCCAAGAAAGTTGCTTGGTTGAGAAAATATGAAGTTGAATGAACCTTTTTTACCCAGCTCCCTAGAAGGTGATGGGCAAAGCGGCCTAAGAATGAGTCTGATTTCTGTGGTTAGGGCAGATTTCCAAGATTTCTGTTCAACATTCTGGCTTGGTCTCTCAAGCAAAAGGATGGTGTTTCCTTCCCAACTTTCTATCCTGTGATTGCTGAGTGCTCTTTGGGTTAGAGACTTTCTGCGTGTGCATGTCCACTGCTGGGTGACAGCTGAATGCTGTATGTCACTGTGCTTCTGCTTGCATGGCCCTGATAGCAGTGATGGTGCCTCAGGATCTCTGCAGGCACACCATGAAACAGCCAGGAAAATTGTCCCCTATAAGGAGCTGTCCCGAACTGATCTTGATGCTCGGACTACACACAGCCATCTTTCTTTAATGGCCTTTTGCAGACATAATGGGGAGGAAAATGATACTTATGAGAAATGCACAAGGACTGAAATGCAAAAGTGAAAATGTTTTATTGAAAAGCAAAATAAAATAAAATAATACTGACACTTCACAGACCAAATAACACAAAGGCAAAAACATACAGAAAAGAAAAGGGAAAACTCTGGAACAGCTGTACAACATCAAACGCCACGGGGCAGGGGGGGAAGATATTTTTTCCAATTTGTGCCACACTGTTTCCCCATGAAATAACAATGAGGAAGTTTGTATGAGCTGCATATTGATAAATGTTAGGTTAGAGCACAGAAACTCAAATGAATCAACTGAACTAGACAGATGCTGTGACAGAATCCTACAATGGAAACCACACATGGCATAGGATGAAATGGCAGGCATATCTGAGGTGCTTTGCAGATCTGCATTACAGCTGGGACTGGGCTTTACCCCTGGCCTGACAGGTCCCAGCAAAGCCAGTGGTAAAGCTCCCAGGGGAGCAGAGCCTGCTCCAGTGCTATTTGCTCCAGTGCTCTTCCTTCCACGCTGCTCCCTCTGGACCCTCAGGCCCCTTTCAGACCATCGCAGCTTCTGCCTTGTGGGTGCTCTGCTGACATCTCTCAGTAATCCTGTTCTGAGGTTGCAACGGCACCAGTGGTCACTGCAATGTATGCCAGTGAAAGTCCTGGTCTATTATTTATTTAGAAAACTCTTTGAATAAAATCAGAAAAAAATAAATTAAGTGGATTTAACTTCCAAGATAATCAGACTTACTAAAACACCAGCAGAAGTTCGCTTGGTACCTCAGCCAAAAGTGAGATGTGATGTGGTGAGGTCTGAGATGTTAATTGAATTTATGCGTATTTTTGAGTCAATTTTTAAAAAATCAAATTGGAATCTAACACAGTTCTGCTTTGGCCTCAGGGTCTTCCCTCTGCCTGCAGATCTGGCACCCAATTACAGAGATGCTGAAAACACAAACAAAAAGGTGAAGCTGGGCAAAATGATGCTGTTGCAATGAGTTCACAAAGCTGAGCATGGTTTTGGGTGTGGTCTCATATAAATGAAGCTTTCCGGAGCGTGGGAAGCAGCTCTGTCCCTCCGCAGACAGCCACAGTCAAAAAGCTCGTAACAGCAGAGATTTAAGCACCTCTGAGCAGATTAAGAGCTCCACTGCCTTCAGCGATGCTGACTGCAATTTTACCTGCTTAAAGCAAAGCTTCCATGTATAGGGAAGATGAAGGTGAGAAAGCAGCTCTATTTGTTCCACATTTGTACAGTACCTACCCAGTGGCATGGGTGGCTGCAGCTCCCTGCTGCCCTAGAATAACATTATTAATCATAAGATGCTAAGAGCAAGGGGCTTCACTGGTGCCAGGATTCAGCCCCACACCTTTAAGGCTGGGCTGTTTACTGGGACGCCTTCAAATCGCTGTGCTCAGCTGGGTGAATAGTGCATAGACTCCAAATTTTAGTGCTTTTTTAATGCCATTATGAATGGATACGCTTCACCCACTGGACACCAACAGAGCAAAAGCATGAGTCAGAGGTGACTCGGGAGCAACCATCATCAAAAAATAAGCATGCACTTAGTGCGCATAATACTGAATTCTACACAATTAAGTGGGCAGGCCCTTGCATTGGGAGCTACAGGAGTATGGAGACACCCCCAGAGTTTGTAATTTTATGTGAAAATATTGTACTAGTACTTGTCAACGTCAGGGTCCTGCTGTGCTTTGATCTGTCCTACAAGGGAAGGGACACTTCCGTCCTCAATCTGAAAAGCCTGTCTGCCAAGGGTTAACTCACCTCTCCTATGCCTGCTGCCTCCCAGTGAAGCAAGGACTGGTACTCAGTGGTTTTTTATATTTCCATTTTGTGCAACGGTTGCAGAAGCTGAGATACATCCTCTGTTCTGCAACTCTGGGCTGGAAACAAGATGGGTGGAGACTTGCTTTGTAGAGTCAAGGCTAACTTAAACCTGACTCCTGAATTATGAGTGGTGATGGTTGTTCATGCAAAGGCAGGGAACATTGACCCTTTATAGAATGGTTTAGGTTGGAAGGGACCTTTAAAGGTCATCTAGTCCAACCCCCCTGCAATAAGCAGAGACATCTTCAACTAGACCAGGTTGCTCAGAGCCCCATCCAACCTGACCCTGAATATTTCCAGGGATGGGGCATCTACCACCTCTCTGGGCAACCTGTTCCAATATTTCACCACCCTCATCATAAAAAATTTCATCCTTAAATCTAGTCTGAATCTATCCTCTTTTAGTTTAAAACTGTTATTCCTTGTCCTATCACAACAGGCCCTACTAAAAAGTCCATCCCCATCTTTCTTGTAAGCCCCCTTTAAGTATTGAAAGGCCACAAAAAGGTCTCCCCAGAGCTGTCTCTTCTCCAGGCTGAACAACCCCAACTCCCTCAGCCTTTCCTCATAGTCTCACCCAGTAGGACAGAACTAGTAGTTTTTAGTAAGTTCAAATAATTTTGTAGGGTCTCCGAGGAGGTGGACATATAGCCAGTGTCATCCCAGAGGCCTCAGCAGGACTTTGCATGCTTTCCTCCAGCCAGCAGCACAGAGACAGCAGGCAGGTTCAGTAGTACATTGGGGTTCCCTGCAGTGCTTGTGAAGTCCCTGAGTTTACTCTACAAAGAAGGATCTCTCAGACATGCTCCATGGCCTGGACTAACATGAGATTTTCCCTGGATTACAAGCACTACAGCCCTGAAGGATCTGGGGTACTTGGGAGAGTGCAGAGTCTCAGAGCCTGACCACTTATTAGTAGAAATGCTACAATACAAATACCACCTAGCAGAGCTGCTTTTTTTTTTTTTTTTCCCCATGATTTTGTAACAGCCATTTCACATTGCCAAACTATCTGAATGCACCTGCTCCTACAGAAACGTGGGGAAGCAAAGATGAGGAGCCTCAAGTCTACACTTCCCCCACTGAAATCTGTGATCCCACAGTGATCAGGACTATACAGCTGGGACATCTACGAAAGCCTCTATACTGGAGCCACCTTTCAAACTGTTCCCCAGCCTCTGCCACAGAGATCAATGACCAGGAAGAAGTGAAGCCGTTTAGGAGATGAAAGGAGCTCTGCCCTGGATGCTAATGAAGGTCCCATAGGAACTATATCTAGGAGTACTGGCCTATACAAATACCCTGCTATCACAAGGTGCTGACTGCATCCCACCTGGATAGCCCGAATTTAGACCTAGACCCAGGGCTTTTGTGGCTGATGACAAGGACGTGCATTTGTAGAGAGGAGGTGAACACATCTTTGGTCTCTCCACTGCCAGGGCAGTAGAAAAGCTGCAGGGAGGCATGACTGTCCCTCTGAAATGCTTGGGACACAGTCCTTCATGGCAAAACCCCTGAGTTCCTTCCCACTCCCTGGCTTAACTTATGGATTTTTGGGGTTTGTTTTGTTTTGTTTTCTGATGGCGTCAAATGTTTTTCAGGGATACGTATGAGCCCATCAAGGCTCAAACTCCTGCTAATTTTTTTAACTGGCATTTCCACCTGCAGCTGCTTCCAGAACCTGCCCTTTGGGAACTTGGATTTCTCGCCTTTCCATTTAATGACAGTCAAGGCCGCCTTGGCCTGCTTCAGCTCCTTCACTTTGCTCTTCTTGATGGCTTTGTACTGCACTAGAATGACTTTGATGTTGCCCTTGGAGGCCATATTCTCTAGACCAGCCTTGAGCTCTAGCAGGGCCTGTGTCCCCTGCAAGACGTAGTTGGGGCTCAGGACAACAAGCAGACGTCGGCTTTTCTGGATGAAGCTCAGGGTTTCGTCTGTGACAACTGGGAGAAAGAAACATTGAGGTGGTTAGTGATGGCCGAGCACATGCTGCTGAGCTGCTAGTGTGATACCAGGTGTCTTGAAGGGGACAATAAAATCCCTTGAAGGTCCTCTCTAGAGACCATACTGGTGCTTCCCAACCCTGCAAGTGATTCCAGGTAGGGCCTCCTGCACCATGGCTGGTACCCACTGCCCCTTACAGTGACATCTTCTACTCCCAGCCCCGGGCTGCCTACAGATGTGTTTCCTCCTTCCCATGCTACGTGGGGATGCCTGAGGTAGCTACGGCTCAAAAGTACTGTACTACGTGGCAGTGGCACCACCCAATGCTATGAGGATGCCATGTGGCCAAGAGAGCTGCTCTGGTAGGCTCAGATTTAGCCTCCTTCTTGTGAGAGTGGAATAAAGAGGCTCTCTGGAGCAAAGCAGGAAAATTTGACAACACATGGCCTCAAGGAAAAGGCTCAGCCTGAAGTGGTGTCGGGAAGCCCGAATGCCTACGCTTACATCCTCCTCTGGCAGATGTCCAGAACGACCCTGGGTAATCCCTTCACTCCTCTTGCCTCAGTTTCACCACATCAGACACACACAGTAAGTATCTACACCCTTCCTGAGTGTCCTCATGGGTTAATTTACTTTGGAAATACTGCCATCCTAACGCCTGTTACTCATCCTGCTGTTCCTGTTGCTGTCATTGATGAAAGCAGATCTGAGTGCTTCTACAAGTGACAAGTAAACTGCTCTGAGGACTTTTAACAAAGTGTCCCAGAAAGTGACACCCTTTGAGCTGGAGACATGTCATGGTAACTGTGGATCCTCTTTGATTTTCTAACATCTGCAGGTAGACTGTCCTTAGGCACCTTTCTGTAATCAATGTGAAAATTCCTCATAAGTGTGAATCCCGGTGCTTGCACACTCTGCTGCAGGACCTCCCACCCTTCATTGATAAGGGAACACTCTTGACTGGTCAGAAAATACAATGGAGAATAAAATAACACTGATAGGCAACTTCATTTAGCTGTCAAGCACGTTTGATTAGTTCCTGTCAGCAAACTCGCAGGATAATCCATCTCCCACTGTTTCTTCATCAAGGACAACATAACTCTCTCCCCCTGACACAGATGTACACTCTGGAGGCATGACACCAGCTGACAAAAGCTATTTCCCGGCCCACCGTGCTTCCCCAAGAAGGAGATTAGTCAAATCCTAGCTAAGAAGCAATGGGGAAGCCCCAGCAGCGTTGCAAATAGCAGCGCAATGAGGAGCCCCCCCTCCCCCCCCAGCAGTGCTCCAGAGGGCTGGGGCTGAATTGAGGCTGGTAGTGACTGCCACAGTGAGCAGATAACACATCCCAGACCGATTCTGCTCTCTCTGTCACGCAGCTGGGCTGGGACTCCAGCAGTCCCTCCTGTCCTACCCAAAATGGATCCCAATGGGCTTTATCAGCACAGGTTCTGTCATCAGTGGGGTCCTGACTCAAAACCCATGGGGCTGTCTGCACTGGCAAAAGTTCATGCTTTGAACTTTTAGTAGGCACCAGGATCACACAGCCAACTCAGCCCTCAGGACACTGGAAATTGAGAGTGTTGATTTGTGCACTTGCTGTGCCACCTGTGTGACTATATGTGTATCTGGAGAGTTTGTCACAAACATCTGTTCTTGGTGATTCCCTGCATGCCTCCAGCAGATGCTGTGTCCAGAACCTTGCATGATTTAGCTTGAAACCATGGGGAGGGGGAAAAAAAAAAAAAAAAAAAAATCTACATCTCAGTGAAGAGATGAGTCTCACTACCTGTAAACAAGGTACTCTTAATCATAGCAACTTCATTGTATGCCATGTTAGACACAGACTCTCTAATTAATGAGGGTGTGGGAGGGCTTCTGGGAGGGCACACCATCTCCCTACTGATGTTCGCATAGTGCTCTCCACATCTCCCTGAAGCAGACACTCCTGGTTTTTGCAGGCACTCACCATTACCCTCTGTGAGCTACCAGTCTGGTCCAGTATCAGTCTCCCCCTGCCTCGTTCCCTTCTAGCCTTATAGCCTTTTTTTTAAGGCGGCTCAGAGGGTTTGCATGAAGGTCAGTAGTCCGCTTCCCTCATGTTGATAGATCAATCACTCCTGCACATCACTCCTGGGGAGAGCAACTGAAGTGACCAACAACCACCACTTGCCCACCGCAGCCTTTTTGGTGGCCTGGAGCATCTGCGACATCGTCACGTGAAGCAAAAACATTAGAAGATACCAACAAGAGATCATTAGTGGAGATGGGGAAAAAAACCCCAAAGGATAAGGTTAATCTGGATAGGCCAGTTCCCATCAATCATCCATACCTCAGAGAACAACAAAGAGAGGACGCGCATGGAGCACAGCCCCCTCCTGTGAAATACTCACTTCCCCCGGGGAGGCTGTCTCTGTCGAAGATACACAGCTTGTACCCAAACTCATTCTCTAAGACTCCCCGCAGTGTCAGCAGCACAAATTCCTCCTCCTCTGCATTGCGGGCGTAGGACACGTACACATCGTACTCCTTCCCATCTGAGCATTGGGAGCACAAAAAGACACAAATGGCAGAAAAGACACTTGTGACACTACATGCTAAGCCTTTGACTTGCTTCATGGGAAAAGCAGATACAAAAGCTCGCTTTAAGCCCATGCACCACAGGTTAAGAAACATCAGTCTCCATAGCTACAAGACATGAGTGCTGCCTCTTTGACTACCCAGCCTGAACATGCAGGTACTCAGACACCACTGGGTCGCCAAAGGTACAAGACTGCAGCAAGATGACCAATTCATTCTGTCCAAGGTCCTTCTGTCTTTTAACATCTCTGACATTGCTTCCTCTCATTGCTGTCTATCCACATGAGCAGTCCCACCAGACAAAGTCTTGCACCCTGCCTACACCCTCTGAGAGCCGCTGCACGCCCTTGGCAGGTTCACACCAAAAGCTGTGAACACCCTCCTCATCCTACAGAGGAAGGAATCTCAGCACAGAGTCCCAAGAGTTGAACTCCCAGTAACACAGGGAAGCTGTGGAAGAACTGAGGACAGAACACTGATTTCTGGATCCATCCTTTTGGATGCCTTCCCACATTTTAAAGCAAATCACCCTGGATTTGTGAATCCTTACACAGAGTCACCAGAGAAGCCAGCGACTTACTGAAACTTGATGACTTATCTTGACCATCTAGATCAGATGAAACAGCTAGCCATCAGCAGGGCAGTGCCCCAGGGAGCCTGACACATCCATGCTTTACCTCTGCAGAGAACACAGAGGACTTCTCTCTTCTTTTCCCTGACCCAAGCCTGACTCCTCTTGCTCTAAAATTACCCACACAACTGAATGCAGGTATAGAAATGGAAGGTTAAAATGTCATTATGCTGTGAAGAGGGTTAAAAATAGCTCATATGAAAATTCCTATATGAAAATGAAGGGTCTGGCCTGTAGCAGGATAAAATAAATGTAAGTCCTTTAACTCCTTACCTAGAATGGTTTCATCTGTTCCAAAATGAGCCCGATAGAAAAGGACCATCTCAAGCCAATAAACGTGATAGACGACTATCAGCACCACAACGAGCAGGATGGTTGCCCCCAGTCCACAGGCCAGCTCCACGGTATACTTCGGTGCCACAACTGGGTTCAAAAAGAAACAGGAGGTCTGGTTTACAGAACAGGTTAGGCCTCCAGCTAAGCAGGAACAAGCTTGTGTCACATGCAGCCATACACCACAGAGGAACAGCCAAGAGCCAAGCTGGTCCTTCAGAAGAAGGTGGCCAAGACAAGGCTTTTCTGGGAGGACATGTGATGGCTGGCCACTCTGGAGTCCCCATTCTGGGTTACTAGGTCTAGTTGGGCTGGCAGAGCAAGTCAAAGCACAGGCTGGACTTCTGCCTCTGAGGGAGACCCTGGGAGCAGCCAGATGGTAGAGTGATCTGTTGTTGGAAACCACCTGCACAGTCCAAAGTCAGCTCATGAACGTGACCTTCTCAGCAGTATATATAAACTCTTAGGGCAACACAACAGCACTCACTTCTAGGAGAGCCAGCCAAAGCTCACCTGCAGCAAAATAAAGGCAATGGCCACCACCTTCCCTCCCCATCAAACATACACAGTTCTTGTGGCTTGTCCCAGACTGACAGCAAGGATATAACTAGCCATGGCCTGATTGTTTTCTACCAGGAAAGAAGAACAAGAGTTCGTTACAGAAAAGGTGAAATGCTTGCAAACAAATAGGACTGTGGGGTTCTTTGTTCATGCGAGGTACGGACAACTCAGCACATCAATATGATGATCAGAGAAGTCATTTATTAATCAGAAGGCTACATCTTATATACTGCTTTCTACTTCCATACACGCGCTTGCTCAAGCTCTAATTGGTTACACGCACTGTCCACGCGACTATCACGCTCCTTAGCAAGGATTCTGATAGGTGTTTATGCCATGCATAGCTTCCACGTAAATTAAACACAAGTTCTTTGTCTAACATACAAGCTCCCTGTCTCATCCTGCTCCCATCGCCTTGTTTCTCAAGCTTATCTACCTCCTGCCCCACAAGCTCGCCTCCCTGCATAACTCTCTGCACATTCCCACATCTTATCACATTCTCAAAATACCCTCCAGCTCACTGCTAACATAAAATGATCCCACATCTCCCCCCTTTTCATTAAACGTAGTTCTAATGCTACTTCTTACAAATCTCTGGATACATTGTAATATGCAAGGCAACAAAACCATTATTCCAAAAAGTAAACCTAACACAGGCAAGCTTTAATTAAGCTAATAATTCATGATGTCAATCCAAGACTTTAACGGATCGTCCTCGTAGGTGATATGGGGCTTTCTTTTTTTTTTTTTTTAGCTGCAATTGTGGATGTATGCTTTGTGAATGATCTGACAAAT
>NW_009609087.1:0-35800 GCF_000690535.1 Cariama cristata
CGGGCTCTGCCGGGGCCTCGGGCCGCGGGGTGCTGTGGTGGAGAGCCAGGGCTGACTGGGAAGAGGGCTCCCGGGTTGGGGAGAGGATGAGAGCTCAAATGATGGAGTTTGAGAAATACAAATCTTGGGGCTCAGTCTTCTTGACAGTGGAACGCAGTATCTGGGATTTCTGTTGTCTGAAGTAGGTGCATTGGTGTGTCTGGCAGCCATGCACCTTCTGCAGGCCCAGGGACAGACGTCAACATGCTTGGCGTTGTTGCACAGCTGTTTTTCTCCAGATAGCACTTCTTGTTCCATCTGCAGATTTTGTCTGTGTAGAAAGAAAACTACAGCCATTTCTCCCAGATTTTTCCACTACCTGATGGCTGCAATCAGGCCGCTGGCCATATCGAGTTCCTGCGCAAATGGCCACAGCCCTAACATCAGCTATGTGTAAGAAGCAGCTAGTGCACACTGTGAGTCCCTTGAGCTCCTTGCTTCCTCTGTTCAGGAGGTGCCACAGGTCCAGCACATTTGCAAGTGCACACACAGTTATTTTATGTATATTCAATATGGCCAGAACATGCTGGAGTGATTGTGCAGCCAGTACAGGCCACTCTAGACACGCGCGTTGGTGCTTCCAAGCCATTTTGTATTTGTAAAGTTGTATCAACTTTGTATTTTAAACAATAGCAATCTTAATGATGTTGGGCAATAACTCATGTAGTAATACCATTTTTTTCTCGTGGACTTTTTACTTTTTATCAACCACTAGTAACTAAGATGCATAACCTCTATGTTACTAGGATTCATTGCTTTTACAAATTATAGCACAACAGTAATATACTCTGCAAATCAAAATTATGTCTGTATTTTTCAACATTAAATGTACAAGCAGAGTTTTCTGGACGCACAATTTTAAAACGTCATGTGCATAAAGTAAAGTTGCATAAAATAAAGTTGCAACTGTACTGCAAAATAAGCAGTTTTCTTGTTCATCACCTGTACTGGGTTGGCTGACCTGAGTGAGAAGCCCATTCTCCCGTCAACATACGTTACGTTTTCACTTCATGTCTGTGAACTATGAATCTCCACCGGAAAAGAAATTTAGTGTAAGTGTAACAAAATTGTTGGTGTATTTTTATAAATTTAAAATACAGACTGCTAATTTAATATCTCTTTATCTCTCTTAGACAATGTCATAGTTTGCAGGGTGCTGTAATGCATATATTAATTTTGATGTGCATTTTAATTTAGACACTGAATATGCATATGTTATAATGAATCTATAATTATGCAGTATATTATGCTGATAAATGTACTGTATACTATCAGGCAATAGAAAAACAGCTGAAGATCTGTGGCTTTAAGAGGAACGTGGATGTCTTAGTATTGTATCTGGCTCGACAGTAAGTAAAATATGTTTCTTGGTTTGGCTTTTACTAAAAGTAGAGCACACAGTAATGGTAACCTTTCGTAGTGCTTTCTCTGTCAGATACTCTGAACATCATTTATGTGTGAAATATCAGTAAATCATATTTATACCTAGTCCATACATGTTGTGAAGGAAGAAATGGTGAAGACATACTGACATACACAGCAGAGCTATGCTCACAATGAAGTAGTTAACTGCCTCAGCCCTAGATACACAATCCTTCTCCAGCAACCCAGAATTGCTCAAGGGTCTGTAAGTTCACCAAGCTGTGCATGAACTTCTACCAGAGGGAGCAGAGGAGTGAGGCTTAATGGGCTGATCTCAGCCTGTTCTGACTGGCTCATAAGGCTGCGTGGAAAGAGTATCAAGAAGGCAAATGAAAAAAACACAGGACCTGCCCAGTCTAAGAACTGCCAAATTTCTGACCTCCCTGAAGAAACCTGTTATTGCAACAGTAAGACTCATTGGTAGCACCTTTGAAATTACCTGCGTCTCTACTGTTAAGAATTGAAGGGAGGGCAGGGCAACATGAAGCGAGCACAAGAATATTTGTTTGAGGCTGGCAGTACTGATCAGAGAACTGATCTCCTCTGAGAGCTTTATGAAACAGCTCAAGATGTAGGGCAGATGAGGAGAAGAAACCATGCTAAGTGAAGGAAGGCAAAGCTTTCATGAACCTGTGGGTGATCTAGGTTGATAGAGGTGTATGTTGTAGGATGAACATGCTGAGAGGCTACCATAGAAAGATGTATGCGTGACAGGGCATACTTCAAAGTTTTTGGAAAGCATACTTTGAATTTCTGGCCAGGGCATAATTCCCAATGTTGCCTACCTGTCTACAGCCTCACAACTGGTTCTACTGTTTGTACAGTTGATACCATATGTAAAGAACTAATGTAGTTTAGTAATTCAGGGACAAGGTTTTCAAGGACTCTAGGTCCTATGAATGCAAAAAAAAGGTGTTAAGGGATTTCAGTGTTGTCTAACCTGTTTTTAGTGGAAATCAGGTGGTCTTGAAAATCTAAATGTGCCCACTAGTATCTTTAAATTCTTTAGCACGTCTCCTGACTGATACCAAGAAAGTGTTTGATGCTTTGTGAAAAGAAAATGTAAAACATATAGTTACTCTCAAAATTATTAAAATATGTATTTTAGAAAGAAGACAACATACATAAAATGTAAGGGGGGAGTTTAAATAATGAGAAAATTACAAGATGCATATATATATTTTCTAAATAATACAAGAAGATTATTATAACGCTTATGTGTAAAAGAATGAAGACTGTGTATACAGTCTTAATAGACACATTTTCTGATTTTAAATACTTAAATGTATGCCCTCACTGGCTTTGAAATATTTTTTGGTGTGGAATAAAAAGAAATGGTCAGATGTCAGATATAGAAGTGATCTGTCTTCCCATGAAACCATTCTGAGAAAGATGATGCAAGCTGGCTTCTTTGATGATTGGAGAGAAGTGAATTCCTTTTATTCTATACCAATTTATATAAACCTTGATACTCAGCCAATCTCAGTATCAAATCATGCCTTCTTAACTCTTGGTTTGACATACTGTTTTGCTAGCTGAAATAAGAAAATGAAAAAATAATAATTAAAGTTAAATAAGAGGGAATGAGTTTATATTTTTAAACCTCAAGTATTAAAAGGGACATGAGAAAATGTACTTTTGGACACTGAAAACTGTCATGCTAGGGAAACTGATTAACTTAGCAGTAGGTCGGAAAAGAGTGCTGCGGGCCAGAAAGGATCAACTTGTAAGAGACATGCAAAGTCTGGAAGACATATAGAAAGGGATAGGCCCTTTTAAAATGTTAGAGGAATTAAACTCTACCTGAGGCAAATTAAATGCCTTAATACCAGAAAAAAAAAAACAGATCAAGGCTTGGAGATAGTCAAGGTGAGGTTGTTACTAGAGAGGGAGTAAAACCAATTAAAATGTAAACCTGTAAACTAGGTATAGAATGGTAGTGACAAAGAATATGAGGAAATTTTGGCTTTACTACCTAAAAAGTAATTCAGGCGTGTACAGAAGAATTAGGTAGTAGCTCTGTGAGAGCTCTGTATGTCCTGTCAACATTCATCTACTTGTCTTTACTACTTACAGTAATATATTGTGTAGTTACCTGTGACAATAGGCACATAAATATGTATTTGCTGGGTTCATTTTTATGGATTATTTGAGGAAGCCAAATAAACAGTTTAACAAAGAAGCAGCATGGGATAATCTGATTTTCAGAAATACAGGAGAATAAAAGTACAACACCTCAACTTTGTAGGATTTGCTCTTAACAGATTTTTTTTTTTTTTTTTTTTAAATGCAAGATCGGGAAAGGTGTTCACTCCCCTTCTGTCTGTATCTGGAGAGTTTGTTGAAAAAAAAAAACATGGGAAACTAGAGACTAGGCTTCACAATTAGAAGACAAGCAGATCATTTAACGCTGATGATGTGCGGTTAATTTTTATCAGTCCTGTTACTTCTTTCTGAAACACTGACCCTAGACTTGCAACATGTTAAAATCCATTAAGAAAGTTTTATTATGTTAATTAAAATTTGTCCTGTTAAGGTCATCTATAATCATTCTAGTGGAAATCAAGAACATTTATTTAAAGCAATGAAAAATAAAGAGGAGCAATTAGTGAAAATTACTTGGCAGCTCACTAATATTCTCTGGTTCGTAGGTAATTTGTTATTTGTAGTACACTAGCAAGCTCAAAGTGCTAGATACACAGTTAAACAAAAAACCCTACCAGCACATAGGAGATAGTTCCAGTCTCAGTGGATATGCGGTTTGATTTAAAACAAGACTGTTCGTGAATAGGAGTAAATACTAAGTTTATATGAGGACAGGAGAGAAAAGGGCTGAAAAAAGGGCAAAAGATTTCACAATATGCACTAATTTGAAAAATAATAAGAAATGTACATTGATGTGCTTGGTGTCTGTCTTCTGTTGGCTTCTCTGGCACTGTGGCTGGACAATCTACACTGCACCTTCAAAGCAATTTTCCTTTTAGGTTTGTGTCCCCAGGATGCCAAACTTCTCCTCCTGTGTTCTGAGCAGGATTTCTACAAACTGCAATGTACATGGGTTTCATACTATCTGGGAAAATAAATGCTGTTATGGAAAAAAAATTAATGTCACTTAGTTTGTTCCCATTTCTTTGCCATCTGCTGCTTTCTTATGATTTCAGGTGTGTAGAATGCTTACAGTCTCTCGTCTCTTGTTCTTTGCATCTTTCTGTGCTATATTTTCTACAGAAATCTGGCTTTTTAGTGCTTGTATAATATTATTTATAAAAAATTCAACTGTTTATAAAGTGATTAAGCACTATTAATGTTGAGAAATTTCTTACGCTTTTTTTTTTTTTTTCCTCCTTTCACCAGAGGACTAAGAAGTATCCCGAGTCTATCACGGTTTCATAGGTTAAGGTATTTGTGGATTAACAACAATAAGATAATAAGGTATTCCTTTAAAGAGCAGAACATGCATCTATACTCCCTGATTACTATTTTGTAATTTTTCTAACATGAAGTATTATGTAATTGTCAAGTTAATAAATTATTTTTAATTTCCAGGCAAATTTAACTGATTTAAATATGACAGATTTGAAGAGACAGTATTTTTTTTACATTACAGAATATAAGCTGATATATTTTCCTTTAGCTTCGCATCAACATTTATAAATTTTGTGTATTTAAGAAGCTGAGGTTTTGTGCTAATACCTTGGCAATAAAAAGAAAGATTGAGTATATTTAGAATTAAGTTATTGGCAAAATTGTCTGATAGCATACTGATACCTGAGGTCTGGGGTAGCAGTTTCCAGTGTAGCTCATAGCAAGTATCCCCTGCCCTCCAGAGTGGGCAGCTACTGGCACAGACCGAGGGGTGATATGGCTGTAAGGTATTATAACAACTTCTGGGCTCCCTGCTTTTTCAGAAAGGAGTGGACTGCAGGAAATGCGTAGCTCTTTTTTTATGCACTTGCAGACATGCATAGTTTATTTCCTGGCAGGCTGTTGCTTGAGGTGAGATTCCTTTTTGCCCTCATGCACACAAGAGTGACATACAACTCTTTCAGATGCACTTCTCCCTGAGCACAGGAAGTAGCACTGCAATGCTAGGGTTAATGGGGTATCTTCCATCATTGTGCAGGCCGTTGTGTCACCTAAACTTGTTCGACTTAAGAGAGATTTGCAGGTGAGTGATTAGAGTATCACATTGGGCCACATTAATTTCTCTTGTTTCCAATGCACTGTATAGTCCTAAATCAGTTACACAAACCAGGTGCCATACTTCCTCCATCTGTGCAGAGCTAGATTATAGTATTTATTGTATCCTGTAGGGGGTCTTAAGACAATGCTCTGTCAAAATCTCTGGACACCGCAGTTTCCAACCAAGTCTAAGCACATTGTGTCTTACAGAAAATCATCTGCTTGACTGTAGAATTATCTGATTTAGAAATCTCCAGTTACATAGCAAACCATTATTAAATTGTTGAATTGAATCCAAACCTTCACTATTAGTCACTGGTAATTAAAAAGCAAGAAAAGTTATAAAAACCAGGAATTTCTACCTTGCTGTTAAATATCTTACTGTACAATAGTTGACATGACTTTCACAATGGGCTCAAGTTCTTAAAACACCAGAATTGCTTGCTCAGGTAAATAAGTAGCTCTGTGAGCAGCAGTAAAAATAAATTTACATTCCATGTCACTTAGGAGTATATGTGTATCTGCTGCCCCAGGCTAACATCAATTGTATAGCATCTTATGTTGACTTCATTGAAAGACCTGTGGTTATCCTACTATTTTCAAAAAAAAAAAAAAAAAATAAGGATACATTAAAAGGTTGAACTAAAGTCACAGGTATGATACGGCTTTCAGCATAGAATTATTACATCCTACAAGGGTATTCTCACAATAAAAAATATTTCAAATGTGAATAGAAGTAAAAGAAAATGTGAAGACCAGTAATTCAATGAAATCTGTTTCCAAATACAAATATTAAATTTGTAGTTCAAAAATTAGGTAAGGCTGTACTACATGTATTTGATGTGTAATTAGTATTTCTAATGAAGGTTCAGCTGTCAAGATAATCCTTAAACCAACAGTCTTAAACAGAAATATAAGAAACTACCTATAGCTAAACAGTTTTCAAGAGGCCATGTTTATACTTCTCCAAAGTTTAATTTAGACTGACATCTAACAGTTGTCCTAACTCTGATTTCAGATCCAAGATTTACCTTTCTTGATAAAAAACTATTGCTTGACTGAACTCTATCTCAACAATAATGAACTTACAGATATATCAGGTACCGGTCTTCCCTTTTTAGATTGTTGAGCAGAGCTCTATACTTTCTTTTCTGTGTATTGGCATTCAAATTTACAAAAGTGGACAACAGCAAGTAACTTAATGGTTGAAAGCTCCTATGTATGCATAATAATACATGTTAATTATTAGAGATTTAATTGTTCCAGCAAACTTGAGTGGCAATAAGGTGATATGTTTTTCCTGGTCTAAGGGATGAAATGTCATTCACTTTAATGTCAGACAATTGTGAAATATTTTTTATCTTACATGACCATATTTCATATTGAAAATGAACATGCAAAGCTCTTTTTACATGATGATTTGTAGTCCTCTTGCTGACCAGATACTCCATAAGCTGACAGAAGTACCTTTTGAGAGCCATTTATGTATGTATGGTGAAAAACTGATAGCAGTGCTGACAGACTTAACATGAAAATAAAAGGATAATAAATTAATATGTTGTCCCACTTGTAAGGTGGTTACTAACATTCTGCAGTTTCTTCATGATATAGTTACATTTATAATCAGAATTATTTTGCAGTTACTGCAAAACTGTTTTATTGTAAAATTGTATCTGTCTTACACTTCTGTTTCAGTTTTGCTTGCTCTTGTAGATTAAAGTGCTGTACCAGACTTGTCAATTTGAGAATGAAGAGGCCAAAACATAATAAATTTGTGTATATTTTAGACATTTTAAATGTTAGTATGTTACTTATCTCTGTGCCTATAAAATGTTGGAGTGAGAAATGATGTTGATTAATTTCTGTGAGATTTTGAGAAAAAGGAATGTTTGAAAGAAAGAAACATGAGCACAAGAGACAGTACAGAAGATAACAAAATGTAGGTAAACAGAAGGGCAAGTATCATTAGTAGAGAAATGTGGATGAGAAATACTGTATAGAATTCAGAAAATGAGAGGTCTAAGCCTGGTGTGGTGTGAGGATGTGAACACATAGTCTGGGTCAGTCACAACAATATTTTGTAATAACTTTGTAATCCATTAATAGTTATTTGAAACTGAACTATATTCTAAGGAATTCACTACTTACTGCTTGTGAGGCAAAGGTGGTATTAGGGATATACTATTTTTTGTGAGGCAAAGGTAATACTAGGTCAGGGTAAAAAGAAGTGAAGATGGATTAATGAAAGATTACTGGGATATAGCAGGAAGGAAGGGAGAAAGAACAGATGATGCAGTTGATTTCTTGAGGCAAGGGTGATGGGGACAAATGGAAGGAACTGAAATAAAAAAAATTAGGCATATGTTCAAAGGATGTGACTAGAAAGATGAAAGTGATACTGAAATCTCTGATAATTCTTTTTTTTAACTAATCTCATGCAAGGAATTACCAAAAGGCAGGCACAGATGGATAACTAGAATATCAAATTCAGTGTGCAGTATAGCAAAATAATTATCTAATAAAGGCAGTCAGTTATGGTGAGAATAATTAATTATTTTTTGGTTTATTTCAAGTGCTCTGAAACACTTATGTGCATTACAGATTCTGTTGCTTCACAACAACCAGTTAAAAAAACTTGGCGAAACAGTGAAGGAATTGAAAGGAATGATAAGCTTGCAGACGCTAAGTAATACCTTATTTTAATTTTGCAGAACAGCGAGCGGTAATTTTTTAGTGTTTCTTATCAGAATGTTTCTTGTCTGCTCCTGCATCATTTGCCAATAGCTATTGCAGCTAATTATCAACTTCAACTGAATTTGACAGAAGAAAGAGATCTCTAAGATGTGCAAATTCCACAAAGAGTACCTCAACTAAGAAAAAACTGCCAAATGAGTTCAGAAGTTAACTCTTTTTGGCTGCTGGCTAGCCAGTCTTCTGGATGAGTAGCTTAGAGGCAGTCAAAGCAATTTAGTGCTGTCTCTTTGTAAGGGAGCATGGGAGTACAGTGAGATTATCATAGAGGTGAAGGAAGTTGAGAAACGGATGTTATTGCTGTTGAGAGTGTGAGTGATAGGTTATAGAACCCAAATTCCTGCCTCATTAACTCTATTGCTCATAGAACTTACTTTCTGCATCTTTTTGGCAGACTCTAGGTTTCTAGAATCTAAGAATAAATATACCTTAGATATTAAGTATAGCAATATCTGTTAGGTAGCATACTTTTTGATATACTGGCTGGAAATGAAAGTAGCGTAGGCTCTGAAATTTCAAATTAAGTTCTACAAGACAGTGTTGGCGCCACTAAGTTGCAATAGAAGAAGTAGCCTCCAGGGAAAGTAGGATTATATGCTATTAACCCGTTGAAAGTGAAAATGTAAGCAGTCTATTTCCATAGTTCCTAAAAGAATGTCATCATAGGTCATGTGAAATGCTCAGTACTTTGAGAAAACAGGAAACAAATTTTGTGTCTTAGTGACACAGTTAATGGAGGTGAATGTCATCAAGGCATGCCGCCTTACACATTCAGAAAACTGAATGTCTGATAGCGGGAAAGGAAAATATGGCTTGAAAAGTATACTTTTAATTGAACTTGACACTGGGCCAAAATTAAAAAACAAATCAAGTGTTTAGGAAGACAACACGCCAGCCAAATTATTGTAATTTTTTCATTATAAAAGATTGAAAAAATAGTCCATTTAAGAATGCAGTTGTTTGAAGTGATTAGGCAAAGTCTGAACAGACATGCTATGTATGAATGGTGCAGTCACTTGAATTTAATGTTATAGCCCTACAAATTAATAAGGGGCTTCAACAAGCACAGGGAGTTTGTTGTGCTTGTTGCAACCATCTGTGGGAAATAAAACGAAGTAGCAGATAGTTAAAGTGCTAGCGAGTTATTATGAATGGCAGTCACAAAGGCATAGTGAAAACTGGGTGCATATTGGACTGGCCACCACCATAGAAAAGCAAGTGTTTAAGAGAACTATCAAACGATATATAGAATATACCAGTTTACCCTGATAAAAAAAAACCTGGATTTTAGTTCAAAGATATGAGAGTAGGCGCTAATCAGTGGAAGAAACTTAGTAACCTTAATAACCTTAACTTTACAGTCATTTCTTTTTGACCTAGCAGTCATGAAAAAATTGTCAATGTGTTTGTTTCAGAGATTTCCTAATAATGAGTTCTCAAATTAACAGGACTTTATTGGTTTAATAAAATGCATTGTCATATTTGAAGTAAATTACAGCAGTAAATGAACAAAAGAAATTTTAAAAGTCATATCCTATATATCATATTACTATATAATTTATATGCCTCCTTACAATGATAAGAAATGTGAAACAGGTACAGAATTTGCACTATGTAACTTTGAAAAGGGCTGCACCCATTAACTCACCTTTATAAAATAAGAGCTGTTTTGGGAATGGGAGAGTTCTCACTGTTGTGAGGTAGATCTTTTTATTATTGGACAATCTGATGGAAAAAAAAACAGAACTTGATAGCCTAAAACAGAACTTCTGAGTGCTTAGTAACATTTTGTTATTTTGTAGCTCTTGGGGACATTGGAACTATTAAAATGGAGCAGTCTAATACACTATTGTATCAGAAGTAGCATCCAGCTGCCAAAATGTTGCATTTGTCTTCCTTAAGGCTCTTTTGTGATTTTTAGCCACTGCCCTGCACTGGATTTGTAGCATAACACCATTTTTCATCAAGCATTTAGGGAAGACACTCAACTTCTAAAGATTTACTGGATGGGCTGCTCACAACTGCAGCCTTTTGGGAGATACGGAGGGTTGCTTTATGGGCTCACCTTGTGCTCCCGTCTCCCTTTTGGAATCCAAGATTTTTGTTATGTACTCTGTAAATTGCCTCAACTGATTTATTATCCAGAGCTGATAACATCTTGCTGCTAGACCTCAGAAAACTCTTTTTGTTCTTCACTATGTTTCTACTGCAGTAGTTCCTTTCTGCCCCATGTGAGGTAGGCAGACTGTTTTCATACGCTCCAAATAGAGAAAACAGACAAAACTGTGGAGGAAGAAAGCATTACCCCTAATTTGTAGGAGTAAAATCGCATGACCTTGACAAGAAAGTAGATACCAGAACCAAGAATTGATCCCAGATGTTTTGTAAAATAAGACCATCTTGATCCTTACAATGGTTGGATTTATTGTAAGATTGAGCTGTAAAAAAAATCATGTATTCTAAAACAAACCTACAAATCAGTGTTGATGAGGAGGGACGTGCTCCAAGTAGTGTCCAGATTCAGAAATACTTAGTATCATCCCTGGTCTGTGCCTTGGAAGAAATCTCTCTCCAATCTTCATTGCATTCCACTACCAAACATTCCTGCAAAAAAAAAGCTCTTTCTGAAACATTTTTCTCTCTGGAATGCTATCACATATCTCTTGACTCAAGAACAGACTTATCAGATATATACCTAATATTCTTTCTGATTAACACTTTCTAGAAAAAATAGATATAAAATACTTTGTTCAGTAAAAATGGAACTTTCTGTTGCTGCCACCTTGTGGGTTTCTTACTACTTCCAAGTACAATGATTTTTTAAAATTTGTTAAAGAATGAAAATATTTTCATTTCTCCTCTGAATACATGAACAGATGTTTTCTGTGTAGAAGATAGGAAATGCCCATTCCAGCCTTACTGCGCCCTCAAATAACTGCTAATTTGCATCAAGCACTGAGCCCTCTTTGGCAGTCGTACTTATCCTGAAGAATATGAAGTGGCATCTTGTAGTTTACAAATCTATGTGGAATATTTCCAGACTTTTTTCTTCTTCTAGTATCTCTTATTTTCTTCTGTAATACCATCTTTCCCTCCCTAACTGCAAAAATTACATATAACAGGATTTTTTACCCTATGGTGAATAGTAGCCACAACCTGTCCTCAAAAAGAGAAAAACAGACCAGTGTAGACCTTGATAGAAGTTGTCAAAATTATTAAGATTTTTTTTTTTCTCTGCTCTTATCTCAAGGTGGCAGCCTCCTGATTATTTTTAATGTCTCAGAAGAGCAGCATTTGTATAAGGAGAACAATAGCGTTATGTTTTTCATTTAGGAAAAAACTCACCCAACAACACTTGTTTGTTTGTTAGCTGATCTGGGAATGAGCCATTTTCTGTTTTAATCAACCTCAGATATCACTGTCATGAAACAAACTGATCTGGCATGTCAGTTAGGCAAATGTTCCACATCTGGCAAAGCAACAGGACAGGATTGATACGTGTCTCTGTGTTGCAAAGATTTGTTTATTCAGGTAATGTGAACCTGAATGTGAGTATTTTAGTCAGGTTGCTAATAGGCTTTTGGAGCTTAGTACCTCAAGTCCTAATGAAAGAAGTGGGACCCAGGCTCTCAGGAACTTAGGCGCTTTTAAACATTTGACTCTAAGTTTCTTGAGTTTGAAAACTCATCATCTGTCAAAATATCAGAAGACTGGGTATTTAGATTTTATATTGTGTCTAGGGGATAAAAACTTTGTATCAGCTATGATAAAACCTTAGATGTCCTGAAGCTTATCTGGTTTTAATAACTCTCTCCCCCTACAAATTTTATGTCTTAAGCTATCACACCTAGAAGACTACTATTATTTAAAATAGGCATCGCCTAACAATACATAAGAAAATCAAAGGCAAACACTTAGTGGTTTTGTCTGTATATCATAAAAAATAGGGAAAAAAAGTTCAAAGGTTTGGAGTGCTTGATGGCACCTTTACTCATTTCTTGCCTGTGGTATTTTGCGTAGTCTGCAATAAGCCAATTCTTGCAGTCCATGTGTGGTTGAGGAATTTTGCGTATGTAAAGAGACTATGCATTGTTTACCCAGCATAAGAACAATTTGATAATATTTTGTACAAAATCTTTGCCTGCTAATGATCTTTAATTTTCCTGCCTTGCTAAGTTAGTTTTTCTTTTGCTGTGTTTGGTTTTTTGTGATGATGTTTGTTTTTTGTGTACATTTTGCAGACCTATTCCATAACCCTCTGGCACAAGACCCAGACTACCGGCTTTATGTGATATATTTGCTTCCTTGAGTACAGATCCTTGACAGGAAGTGTAAGGATTGCATTCCTCTTCTTACAAAGCATTGACAATTGCTTTTGATTTTAATCAGTTTGGAAAAATAGGTGAATTAATCTTGCCTGTTCTTTTACATGCATTTGTTGATATAGCAAACAATCTAATGAACAGATACCCATTTTTTGCAAGATTTGTCAAGCAAATAGAGTTTGCATGGCATAAACAAAAAGTTTTGCCAAATACTTTTGATTTCTGTCTTTATCTTTTTAAATTGTGTGTTTATCTTCTATCTTAATCTGTATATTTTTGGGTAAGACAGATAAAAGCTTGTGCTTAGAAACATATACCTACATTTGTGCATTCAAACTGGTATATTCACATGGGTGAGTGTGTTTACTTAGATATGGGCAATATCCTCAGCTATCTACATGTTTCTGTACAATTTAAATATATATATGCACATTTCTTGATGAGGTACATGCTGACCAAGCTTTCAAATATAAATCTTCATAAATTGTCAAGAGATCTTTCACAGCTTGTCTACTGTAAATTCTACAGGAAAAAAAAAAATTGTCTTAAGAATAGCTGGATGATAAATTGGTCAATCCCTAAACATGCCACAGCAGACCCAGAAAAATCAATTTTGGTGATTTTTGTCCCTGGTGTTTGGAGAGCTATGTGATTGGCAGGAGGACTGAAAATTACTGGAGAGCACTGAGAAAGGTGTTGAGTCCTACCCCAGCTCTACCTTATAAGAAAGGAGCAAGGAAAACCAGTAAGTCACCTTGAAAACCTGCTCCCAGTCTCTACGAGAATCAGGATGCAGGACTTGAGCAAGGCAGCCACAGGACATCTGTGGGTGCTGGCAGACTGTGTAGCTCTGTCATGAAGGAAAGCTGGTGGGTGGCCCACAGCACGTGTCAGGGGTTGATGAGGAGCTGCTGGATCTGACCACATGGCCATTTCCTTACACATTCGTTTTGCACTGGTACCTCTAGTCTCTGGCATATTTGGGCTTGTGTTACACCTGTGCTTAGCATGTCTGTCAGACTGTTTTACCAATGATCATTTTTGACTAGGGAGCGATGACAGATGCTTAATGTGCTGGGAAATACGTGTTGCGTTTACAGCTCTAGAAACACTTCCATAAAACTTCCTGGACTTAATCTCCTAAATACAATTATACTGTAATCAGTCCTGGGTTAAGACTTGAGGCATTAATTTGTATCAAGCTGTACCCTGGCCTTTCTATTTAGTGAACTACTTCTCTAACATTACAAAGCTTCTTCACCATCTGTGGAACATTACCACAGCATAGTCCTGGCTGTCTCCTTTACACAAGACGTGCTCACACTTCTGTTACCTCCAGGCGTGACTACTGCAGTTCCTTCCTAATTGGTTCCCTAGACACCATGACTTAAAAACTTCCCTAAATTCAAAATCCTTCCGCCAGAGTTAGTTTTTCTAAACCTCTGGCTCACTTCTGTTCCACAGCTGAAGTACTACATTAGTATGCAGTTCATATCATTGAAGTTAACATCCCCTGTTTGACTTTACACTCTCAAACTCTTTGTTTAAAATTTAAACTGATTTTTGAATTAAAGTGCAAAACAGGAAAATTTGAAGCTTTTCTTTTGATTGTAATCCTACAGTTTTCTCTGTAATTGAGCAATGGGAATTGAACTGGTCTTGGTTTTGCTCTTCATAAAGTTACTTCCAAATCTTTACTGACTTCTGCAGTAAATCTCATTTAAGTGGTATGAAAAGTCTTGCTTTCTAGTTTCTTGATTTGAAACTTCTGGTCCTACTGCAATCAAAAGAAAAAAAAAAAAGTTGTTTATTTGACAGGGCTTTACCCTAAAGCCTTAGGAAGTATCACTCCATGTTCCCATTTTGAATTGTAGTGAAATTATGCAGATTTATACCGCTATTGTTACGAAACCCTGCACAAAAGAAGTGAATCACCTTCTGCATGCAGATAAATAATACCAGCCTTTTCGGTTGGTAGAAAAAATAAAATATTTATACCCCTTCTAACAGCAGTTGCCCAAAGAGAAAGGGAGTCAGCACTTCATCTTTATAGCCGTGGAAGGTCTTGTGTTGTGCAGTCAATAGCTTTTGGAAGGAGAGTAAATACACCTCTGGGGACTACAGTGGGATGCAGCAGATGCACTCAACCATCTAGAAGACTGATGATGCCCTCAGGTATTTATAATGATGTAAGCAAAAGCATACATTTTTAGATTATTTGAATTAGAAAAGGTACTTTTCATTCATCTGATAAAAAGTTATTTAGTTTAATAATAAAGTATAAAGGCATCAGTAACTCAACCAAATTGCTTTATAAAGTAAGTAGTAGTAGCAGCAAAAGGCAACAAATGAATCCTTCTACTAAGAGTATTGTGGTCACTCCCTGTAGTTACAGAATTGTCTTTAAAGATAGCTGAACAAACAAAATATAATTTTTTCCAATATGTGTCTTATAAGTGATTAGTTTTACTTTTTTTTAGTTAAAAACATCTCAATACACTTCTAGGCTGAGTCTCAGACAGTGAACAACACCATAGACTTTTGATGCCCTCTAGTGCTTTTATAAAATAATCTCTTGAAGAAAGTATTTTCTTCTAAATAGGGTTTTAAATTTTACATATCGTGCCTAGTTTTGTAAGCAGATTCCTTTTTATGCTTTCCAAGTTGAGCATATTTTAATTATGTCTTACAATAGCATATAAAGTAATTTTCAGAGTTCTTAAAACATTCAGAACTGGAAGATAGCATGATCGTGGCACAAGAAAGCAGGTGAATACTACCTAGAAACTTGTGACTTGTTCTGTATGACAATCCAGAACAAACCTGGAAATCCTACACAATCTCTTCAGGTTTTTTGATGTTTTAAAGATAAGAAAAACAATATTGTGTATAGATGACTGAAATGGTAGCATTTATACAGGAGTGTAGATGGAGTTTGGGACAGTAATAAAATACGTGAAATTTTTTTTTAAATTTATATATCACAATAGTAAACCTGAAAGCAGTGTATTTAACAACAATTTTGAAAAGGTTGGGAAAGAAAGGATAGCTTAATCATATTTAATAATTTGTTTTGCTGATAATTATCAAAGTAGGCATACAATTATCTTTGTCTCTACCATGCAATCATTCACATCTATAGACAGTGGCATCATTTTTCTGTGCAAGAAAAAAAAAAAGCATGGAAATGTGTGTCTACAGGACATAAAATACAAGAACTACATAAACTTAAAAAACCACCCAAACAAGAAGATACTTGTTTCCACAGTAATATAATACAAGATGATGATCTTGAACATTTCAAATCATCTAGTAGTTTTCAGTTCATTTGAACAAGTATTTTAGGATCAAGACTGTAATCCATAGCTAATCAAAATGCTGTACAGCCATTAATGTCTTAATTTGATCTTTTTGTTGTAGATTGTGAATTTGGAAATCATGCAAAAAAGTAAGTAATTTTTTGGACTGTATTTCTTTTGCATCTCTGAAGGATTTACTTAATTTCCTCTTCTTGTGCCTGAAAAATACCATAACCAGAGAAAATGTTCAGTAAAAGTGAGCTTTTGAAAAAATTTCTTGTCTTTGTATTTAGCATAGTTGCAACTTTGTACTATTCTGATGAAGACAACCTACCCGCTGCTGTCTGAAATTTAATATTGAAAAGTGTTCCACATTTGGAAATGGGTATATAAAAATGCTATTTATTTATAAGATCAAACACTGATCACTAGAAAAAGAATGCTTTAAGTATTAAAGCATCAGAATAGCTGTTCTACATTATGGTTCAGAAAACTAGCTCCAAAGTAGCTTGGAAACATTGAGATAATGCACATTTATTTTGTTCTTTTTTGTAGAGTACCATTTGAGAATGCCGAAGATGCCATTTCACTACGAGCAATGACAAGATCTCTAATGGAATTTTCCTCTGTTGACTGGAACAAAGTAGCCACGTGTCAAGAAAGACGTCCTGAAAACAAAGCAGAAGAACCCCATGAGAAGCTGACAGTCCAATTTAGATGAGTCCATCCTTCCTTAAGAAAAAAATGATTCCTCTCTCCAGTGTGGAGATAAGCCCCTTAAGTAAGTTGATGTCTCTATAAAACAAGTACACTAAAACATGCATCTAATTAAATGAACTTCCAGAAAAAAAAGTATTAGTGTATCATTCCTTTTATCATCAGATATGTAATATGGAGAGTGAAGAAATTAAGAAAACGAAGGATAAATAGTGGCAATGTTACAAAAGAAGTTGCTTGAAATGCAATTCTTACCATACTTTTGTTATCAGAGATTATTAAATCTAAACTGCAAGTTAATTTTTAAGAAACTACGGATAAATAATTTCATTCCTTATAGTCTCTACTGGAGAATTAGACTTACCATGTTCACTAGCAGTAATTTGTCTTCCTGTGTCAAAATGAAGATATGAGAAAGCAGCCATTAATCTTTACTCATTTCTGAGAGGGATTAAAGTTTCAATTTGCTAATTTGTGTGCTGTGTGAATGCACTGAAAACTCCTAGTTTTACGAGGCTACTCATTTGGTCTCAATACAGTGGAACCAGGAGCTCTTAAGCGTGCTGATACCAAGCTGTAGTCTGTGGCTGCTAATGCTCTCCTGGGATGCAGTCCTCTGCTTGCTGGTCTGTTTGGAGAGACAGAACTTGCCATACACAATGCACTGCCCCAAGACTGCTGACTGGTTTTAACACTCTCTTTTATAACGACGTATGTGTGCTGTAGATCATACAATGCTGCAGCACTACACCTGACACTTTTGGCTTCTAAAGCCTGTTACCACTAAGGAAGCTAGTGGGAGATGTGCATATAGATGGAAAAGAATACATTTCCTTACATCTTTCTCCCTCCATTCTGCCAAAGGCTTAAAGTCAATGCTATCTGACGTGTCGAAGCCTTTCTTCAGCCTGTGGCTTGTCTTCTGAGTTCCTTCTTTCTCTCCTGTTAGCACAGAGCCACAGAACAGTCTAGGTTGGCAGGGATCTCTGGAGCCCAACCTTCCTGTTCAAAGGAGGTCTGAGATTAGATTATCCAGTGCTCTGTCAAGGTGAGTCAAATATGTCCAATGGGGGAGGTACCACCACTTCCCAGCAACCTCCTTCAGTGTTTAAGTGCACTCCAGGGCATTTTTCTTACATTCAGATGGAATTTCACCTGCAACAACTGGGGTCTGTTGGCTATTGTCCTGTCACTGTGCATCCCCCGTCTTCTCTATAACTACATCTAGGTGTTGTAAGACTGCGATTAAATCTCCCCGCGTCTTCTTTTCTCTGGGCTGAACAAACCAAATTCCTCCAACCCTCTGATCATCATGGTGTCACCCATGCTGGACCTCTCTTGTTTTTTAATGTCTCTCTTGAACTGAGTTGACCAAAATGGGACAAAGTATTCCAGACGTGGCCCAGCAACTGCAAGTCAAGTGGCATCATTACACCTTTGATCTGCTGGCTGTACCATACTTTTGTCTTCACTGATGCGTGGCACCATTTACCTTTGGTGCTGCCAGGGCATACTGCTGCCTCCAGGTGAGCTTCCTGCCCACTAGGTCCTTTTCAGCAGACTCTGAGAGATCCCAGTCTGTATTGCTGCTTGGGATTACTCCATCCCAGGTGCAGGACTTTATTTTTGTTAAGTCTCATAATTCTTTTCACTTTTTTGATGTTTTTATGTTAGATTCCTTCCTTTTTTATTTCAACTTCCCTGTTTTTCTTGCTTGAAATTCCATGCAATTTGTAAATGCCCTTAAATTAGCCTCATCTTTGTGGTTTAAAAGGTAGATCAACACCTGGGTTTTGATCAGGTTTCAAGAATGTTTAATTTCTCAAACTGAATCAGTCTACGGAGAAGCCAGACCAAACTAAGCTTTGGCTAACGTGTTTTCTTAAAGAGGTCCTCTCTAAGTAACTGTCCATTAGGATTTGCTAAGCGTAATTCCTAGTTTGCCTTGAGTCTTTTGAACTCTGACAGCTGACTGTGCTCATGGATGTCATCTATGATGTAATCATTTCATAGGAGCAGTTTCACAATCCCAGAATCTGTAGATTTTACATGTCATGATAGACACAGAAAGGGCTGAATTTAAAAGATTTTTCTCTGAAAGCAGACTGTATCCCACTTGGAACTAGACTAGGGTAGTATATGCAATGTCATTTCAGACTAAATTTCATTGATTTCAGATTTTTGGATCAAATTAGAGGCACAGTATTTCTGGCCTGAAATACTTTTCTGCCCCTGTCTTGATTAAAGAAAAATGAAAGCAAAATGAAGAATTGTTTCAGTTTTCTGCCCAGAGAATTCTGCAATGCAGTGTTTCAACATAAAGAATTTTATTACAGAATCTTTTTTAACAACTAATTTAACATTTTCCCCAAAGAATATAGATTTTGCAAAGAAACTATACATTTTACAGGAGTAACTGTTAAAGCATTTTAACATGACTTCTTCTAATCTTTTTGAGCATATAGATGGGCTCAGAGAAGACAATGAGTTTATTTATACATATATAGTCTTTGATGGTGAAAAGTTCATCAAAACCTCTTAAATTTTTTGGCCCTCTCACTGTTGCACACAAGTATCCCAGAAATACATAGATTAAAAAAAAAAACCCTACCATGGCATCCAGAAGCTCTTCATTACAATGTTTGCTACATGTTCACAGTTGTAGTTTGTAAATGTTGGATGCTGTCCAACAAGACACCAGTCAGTAGAATCGCCACCTGCCAACAGGCCCGCCTTACTTCAAAGGCAATGCTTTTCATACAGCCACCCCTTTGAGCTTTGTCAAAAGGCTTGAGTGCGTTTCAGAGCCATTACTGAAAAAGCGGTAACATTAGCTATCCATATATGAAGAAACACTCATATTACAAAGGTAATTTCAAATTTTTCTGAGAATTCCCTTTAGTTAGATGAAGAAAAACCTTTAAAATCTACCTGCTTCAAAAAATCTGAAGTGATTTGAACGTGCAACATTTAGTTCACTAGAAGATACTCAGATAGTTCAGAAGCTTTTATGTATTATTAATTCAGTCAGATTTCCCAGGGTGAAGGGATAGTTGATATTAAAAAAAACGTTGTTAAGAAAGCCTAAAAGTGAACTAGGGGGGAGGAACTGTGATGAAGCAGGCTAGACAGAGTCACAGCTGCTACGTTCTTATATCTAGCAAAACAGCTGCAGAAGTGAGAATTCCATTTTTCTTAGTGGAGGGCAGAAAAGTCTTCTGAATCACACACCCGGAAGGTGCAGGAGTGTGTCTGTTGGCTTTGCAATCCACAGCTGTCTCGTCACTTAAAACCTTTCTTAAGGAATCAGTAAATTGCATATGAATTTCCATTCTACTTTAAGTTCCTTATAAGTAACACGTCACAAGATGTTTCCTCCAATCCATGATTATGCAAGAGCTAGTCATGACCCCAAATTTATGCAGGACCTATCAAACGTGACCTTCCAACAGGTAAGCTGTCGCCAGCTCAAGCTGAGGAAGGCAGAGGTAGCTCTGGAGCATCAGCACGCACCAGGACCCTAACTTGGATTGCAATTGCTCTCCTCCCAGACTCTCTGCAAAGAGGGAAGTGTGGCAGCCTCTGTCTTTTCAAGTTAGCATGAGAACAAATGCCAACTCCGTAACCTGTGTCAACGATCCCACACTTCACACCTCTTTCCAATGTTCATACTTTCTGCTATCGCTTAGGCTTTTCTTCTTTACCAAGAAAAAATGTTGGCTGGCAGGAAGAAAGCAGGATTTGTGCTGTGGATTTTACCACACTTCTAAAATCCGGAATCATTTCCCCAAAAAGGCTGGCATTTTTGGAGAAACCTTAAAGAGCAACACATCGCGGTGAGCCCCAAATGCTATGTGTAGAAGAGGGAACCAGCAGCAATTCTGCATTCCCAGATCCAAGAGTGGATGGTGACTACATCATGACTTCATATCTAAGTTCCAGGCATGCATCTCTTGCTTGCTAATTATCATGAAATTAAACTGGTACAGCTGAGCTACAGGAGGCCCACGCATGTCAAATGAGAATGTCACCGTATGTCCCAACAGGTGTAACAGATGCAGTAAACAGAATTGCCACGCATCTCCCTTCTTTTAAAAAGCTTCCCTTTATTCTTCACAATTTACTAATCCTTGAAATTAAAACACAGGTACATTCCCTGCACAGGTGCATTTATGTATCCTCACTCTTACAATTTTCAGAATATTAAGCAAAAACTTTCAATATATTAAATAGTAAAAAAATCAATAGTATTTTTCCTCTGTTTTGAGGATGGTGCTTATTCCTGTAAATTGAAGGATATTGCCACGTTCAAAACACCAGTTATTCATCCAACAGTCAGAGAATCTCAAATTTTGCCATCCTTAAGTGATATTTTCAGTTGTGGCGTTCCCACTGATTTCATGAGACACAGTAGTAAATCTGAGTGAAAATGGCATAGTTAAGGGAAGCTATTTTCTAGATACAGTATTTCGTTGAAAGCCAAAGTGAAACCCCGGTTGTATCAATGCACACATGAATTTTCCCATCCAATTCACTGTGACCAGGTTCAGCATGAACAATATTAAGCATCTTTTATGTTGATGAAATAATTCATAGGCAACATCAGAGTGTGCTCTAAGGCATCATCTAAAGCTGAGATTTAGAAACCGTTATTCTTGTCAGTCAAAATAGTTTAAGACATTCTGGTCTTCCCTTCATTAGACTTTGATAAACATGGAATATTTTTGACCAAACCAATAGTGAAGTAATTCTGTTGAAACACACATTTCACAGTCACTATTGTTGTGCACTCACTAGTCAAAAATATTTACAGTAATGTCATGAAAAGTTGATAATTCAGATGAGTATCTTCAGAAACTTAACTGCTACTGAATTCCTTCAGAGAAAGCTTCACAAAGTGGTGTAAAAATCAATTTAACAGTTGGCTTCCCAATGCTTTTAACTACAGTTCTGTGTACTGCAGAAAAAAATATTTAAATCACAATTAAAATAAATTCTAGGTTCTGAAAACATGAATAATCCAAATCAAATGCTTTTTATTTTTCACTAAGTGGTTAACAAACCACAGATACTGACAGTTTTACTATGCTTACAGTTGGTTTTTAATCTAGTTTTTAATCAGATAATAAATATCTATTTTGACAATCTACAACAGAACCTCAAGCACGTATAGACAAATTAGCCAGTATCTCATCTCATGATGAACAGAGACATGCTGTCTTTCAAAGGGAGTCTTGCATAAGCTACGCTGAAAGAACTTGGACATGGTCAGCATAAAAAATTCTTTAGGAGCCTTGAGGTACAGGGATGTAGCCAGAACTCTCAGTCCCTTCCTACTGTCTTTCTACTCCTCAGAATCTTGAATTTTTTGAAGAGAAATGTCAGCTAAGCCGGTCTCACTTTCCAGTGGGCTTCCAGGGTGCAGGCCTAGTGCCTCTGTCTCTTTGGTAAATTCGGGTTCTTCCACTTGGTCAGTAGCATGATTTGGATCCACTTCTTTGGTAGCATCTGGACCAGGATCTGACTGTTCTTCACTTGCAGAAGTACCCTCTACTAGTTGCACTTCATCTAAACAAAAGAGAAATCGCATCATCAGTAAACACTGAACTCATCTGCAAGCAAACATTTTTATTACTGAAGAACAATAAACACTAGGAAACTTTGCATCAATTACAAAAGTGATTAATTTAACCAAATTTCATCAAAAAAGACCTAAGACACTAGAGTTCTGCTTAAGTTGGTGTAAGATTACTCTGAAACTAACCTTACACAAAGCTTTCATTAATTTATCTTCAATTTTGCCATACTTCTTTTTAATATATAGAGGAGCAGAGTAGGACACTACAGTTATTTTAACTTTCAATTCAAACATGCTTTATTGACACTATTCTTACAGTTAGCTTTTCAAAGAATGGCTGCAGGCCAGTTAAACACAGAGTACAGGTGGCTTTTGGTTTTCTTCCAAAAAAAAAAGGAAAGTACAAAAAGGCATGTACATGATTATGTTGGAAGCATTTTTGCACATAACAAACCGAAGAAATAATTTGCTAATGAACAGTTGACCACAATGAATTTTGGTTGAAGTGAGTTATCCTAAAATTTATAACCTGACTGCATGGAATTGAATCAGCTATTGCACCTTTACTTTTCAAGCAATGTTTTTGGAGAAAAAAATTGTTAGGTAACTTTTTGCCCTGATTCTGCTAAGTAGGGGTTGTGTGCTAGCAATAGTGAAAAGAAAGAGGGGGTAGCCTAATTGGGGGCCCAGGCACCTTCAGAAGTAGTTAATCTTGGTTTCTTATTCTCTGTTATGATTGACAGCCAGCTAAAAACGCTGTCACAGCTAGCCACAACGCTGCCAAAGCCCTGCCAAGGTCTCATTTGGCTCTGGAGCCAACTGCCTTCAGCACAGGCTGAAGCACAGACTTCCTTAACAGGCACCCTTGTACACTGGATACACTGGAAACTCTTAAACTCTTGGTTTTGCTTGTCATTGCAGCTGTGGGATTTTTTTTTTATCCCCCCCCCCGATGTATAGGATTTGTAGGGGGTATTATTAGCTTCCTTTCCCTCCAACAAAAGACAGAGTAGCATGAAACTTCTGCATGATTTTGATTAAAGATGTGGATTTTGAAACAGGGCAGTGTAATTCAGAATGCTTTAGTTGTAGAAACCTGTGTAACTCTAGCATTATAAACCAGATTTTAGAAAGTACACAGCATTTGTAAATTGGAAGACTGGAATTTCAGCAAATGGAGGTATGTTGTTAGGTTACAACAAAGATTTTTCTTCTAACCTCAGCTGTTACAGATAGTAAGACCTGTTATTATTGTTCCTTGTGGTGCACTTAATGCGGCAATAGTGTCAGCAAGCAGACCATAGATCCTAACCTTTCTTTTGCTTTTTTTCTTGTTTCCTTTTTTCTTTGGCAGCTTCTAGTTCTTGTTTCTCATGAATTTCCTTCAGGGTCTTGCAGACCTTTTTGTGGGTAAACCAGTGTATTTTCTGGCAGTTCTGGTCGCAGTACATCACCTGAAAGTTACCAGAGGTCTTGATTCATCTTCATTTACTGAAAAAATACACAATATTCTTGCCTTTCTTAGTGTACCAAGTTAAGTACTTAATGGTATTTTTAAGCAATTTGTAAGGTCATATGGAATGATTCTAACCTATATAAAAATCTATAAAGAATAGCTTGTTTTGTTAACTCTAAACATACAGAAATTTCACTCTTTCTTCATTCTTAAACATACACACTTGGAAATCCAAGTACTCCTACTTGTGAATTTCAGGCATCTCTCCCAGAAGTAGAGATGGCTTGCACATTTTCAGTGTACATACATGCCATTCCTCCTAAATCTACACAGTAGACATTGAAGCATTCAAAATCCTCAGCACCTCAGTGGCATTATTTTTTGTGATTCATTAGAACCATTTATGGATTCTTACCATTTTACATACTGAACATCTTTTGTCTGCTCCCTTTCCCCCACAAGTTGTACAAAATTCAGCATCCACAAAACCCACTTGGCCAGTAATAGCTTGTGTAAGTACAGAAAAAGCTGTAGGATCAGAACCCTGAAAGGTAAGCCAAGAGGTGGTAATGAGATTAAAAATCAACACTATCATGGAGAGGGACACACAAGAGAAAAACAAAACAAGCAATGCAAACTTCCGACCGGCCACCTGCAGTCTCAATGAAGATGCTGTAGCAGCAAGAACATAAAACTAAATCACAGAACTTCAACTAACATGCACAACTTAACATTTATACCATTAGATAAGTTTTTGTGTATAAAGTTAACTTAATCCTTAGCTTCTGCAGAAGGGAGGATAAAAATTATCATTTTTTTACTCTGGAAATTGATAATAATACTATTAATGAACACAGTGTTCTTTACACACAGTCACCTGCTTGTAGATCATACGCAGCAGGTTTTAGCAGGTTAGTCTCTGTGCTGGCATGCAGAAGGATATTTTGCTTGTCACTGATACACTATTGTGCTCAGTGTACTCAGATGCTACAGACCAAATGGTCAGAACTCAAAATCTTCAAAACAATTATTTGCATATTACTATTTAGATATTATTCGCAGTATCTTTCCCATGCAATACAAGCAGTAAGATTTAGTATATTTTCCTGGTAACCATAAATGAAGACTGTTCTTCTGGGCAATGATGTAAACATTAGAGGAAAAAAAAGCCAAGCTGCTCCAGCTCTAATTAAATCCTTACACTGTTAGACTACCATGGAATATGCACCATCATAACTACTATGACAATGCTGAGATGCCCAGACTGAATCTCAGTAATTGTGCATACCAAAGGTCAAAGGCTTCCAGACATGTAAAAATTCACAGCATCTCCTCCTTTCCAGTTCTGCATAATGGACAGAAACCCAATGTAACACACCATATTTCTTTAAAGGCAGAGAAGACGGCAAGCTCTTCTAAGAAAAAAGGGGCAGGAAGGAACATGTTTACTCTAAAGCAAGTCTTAATGCATCATGATGGCTTATGTTTTCACACTGTGTTTATTTTTCTGGCTTAGGCAAACAGTAGGGATTGCATTAAGCCTCAGGACATTTTAGTAGACTTGGAGCCACTTAAGATGGAGGCTATTTTTAATTCACTCAGCATAATCCAAACATGTCACAAAATTGTTCCACTTCCCCTGTGTTAGTGCATGTAACATCTAGCTCTCAGAGACCAGAAAGAACATTCTTAAAAAAGAATAGTAACTCTTGTGTAAGATTTGTTATGAAGTAATTAAAAGTACTATAATAAAGACTGTGTTAGCGAAGGCATTATGAGGAAAACTGAGGTTAGATTTTTTTACCTGTAATTTTGAGTTCCTAATTTAGATATACATTTTGCTCTACATTGCATCATCTTGCCTCTCCCTGTGATAAAAGGAGCTTCACAGAATGTTTTTTCTTTTTCTACCATCATATGTTACCAACTTTTTGTGAACACTAGAAATAATTAATGCATTAAATCTAGCAAACGATTCAATCTCAAATTGAATTTAGACATTGTGAAAAAAGAGTGCAAAGTGAGTTTCATCTGTGTCTGAATCTACAGTTTGTAAAAGTGAATTGACAAAGAAAAACTGAACAGACATCTCAGAGTAGGAAAAGAAAGCTCTGAGACAAGAAACAAATTGTTTCAGTTTTCTTTAAAAGCCGAGGTATTTAAGCATTCATTGTGGGCACAGGAAAAAACTACTAGTTGAAGCATTTTAGAGCATTTTCCTGAAATATGTAAAACAAAATACCAGTTTGCCAGAGAGTTCAGGTACATCAAAACCTTTGCTAATATAATACATTGCAGAAGCTGAGAAATAGAACAATGGCTTAGTTTAAACTGAATTTACTATGCAAGTTGCTTAGAAAGTATTTTCTTGATAGGAAAAACTTACTATTTCAACAGGAGCAATACTTCTCACGAGCTGCTGGAGCAACGTAGCTTCACAGTAAGGAAACTTTCGGATACTTTCTCGAATTAGCTTCTCTTGATATACAGGGAAACCATCTTTATCTCTGCCTTTCAAGAGACTATATTTTTTAAAACCAGAGTCAAGTAAGAAATTGCACAGTAAATGTTCAAGAACAAATACACAGCATGCTGTACTCTGTCCTCTTTCAAATTACAGAGAAGAATTACAATTCAAAATAATTTGGCAACTTCATATGTAAGTGTGTTTAAAATGCAAATTAAATTATTTTTATTCTAATGCACAATCATTATGAAATATAAAATAACTAAATGTATGCTCTGAAACCACTACTTACTAACTCAAACGCACAGAGAAAAATAATCATCTACAGGTAGACTAGTATCTACATCTGACTAAAGTAGAGAAACGCTTTCTTGTGTTTAAAAATGAGCATTGTAAAAATAAACACTGAAGAATGCACAGTACTTTAGAATCCAAATTCTGCTTTACTTCTGTGTAATAACATGTTATAGTCCTGATGCCTCTGTATTTATCTGGTTGGATCCTACTTCTTTATATGGATCACTGATGAACTATTTGATTTCAGTATGTGAAAGATGACAATTTATTTTCAGTATCACGTAGAAATCCACAGAAGTCTATGGGGAATGCGATCTGTCTAAAAGCCAGGCCACTTACTCTGATACTCAAGCAGGCAGCTGGTTTTGTAACTCTGAGTAGGTTCTGAAGATCTAAGTGATTTAAGAGTCCAAGTCTCATCCAGAGCCAGTGGGATTTGCAATTCTCAGTTGCTTAAGTGTTTTTGAAAAAAAATCTCACCCTGGATGACTGCTGGAGAGCAAAATGGCAAGAGAAATGTTCCTAGATGATCCATATCGGACACTGAGAAATTCTTTTTTCAAGCTATCAACTCCCCTTTTTCTTGACCACATATTGCTCTCTGCTGCTTCATAGTCTCAAATTGCACCAGGAGAGGTTCAGGCTGGACATTAGAAAGAATTTCTTCACTGTTAGAGTCGTTAAGCATTGGAATGGGCTCCCCAGGGAGGTGGCGGAGTCACCATCCCTGGAAGTGTTCAAAAAACGTTTAGATGTGGCTCTAACCAGTTCCAGCAGGGAGCTGAAACTCTAGGAACATTTCCTTTGTATCCCAGGAAAGGACACTGCCACTTCAGACAGAAAAAAGGGAGTCAGTGCCGCCCTGAAGTGACTGCAGCTGGGATTATTTCCAAATTTACTCGGCATGGCCTTTATCCAAAACAATCCAATCTATTATTACAGTTGTCTTTTTCTGATATTTATAAAACTGGTTCATATATATGCCTTCAGACCTCTCTGGAGCAATACATACCTTTTGATAAATCCATCTAGTTTATCCTCTCGCTCTTTTAAAAATGTAATACATTTCTGGAAGATGCAACTGATGTAGTGCATTTTCATAGCAAGTACTTCATTCATATCTTTCTGCTTCATACATTTCTCACAAATTAGATCCAGAACCCTGTAACATTTCTGCAGTGCTTCTACTTCGGCCAATAGAGGGTTCTCTTTTACCAGCAGCACAATCTATGAGACAGATTGACAAAAATGTAATCCAATTAGGAACGAATATTTTTAAACTTGTGCATTAGCATTAAAGGTTATACAGGTCATTGTAGCTAAATTTCAGTGGAGTTTCTAATACTCCTCCACTTCCATCTTATGCAGTCTCCTCTTTCTTTTTTCAGTCATTATTTAGTATTACTATTTAGTATACTGTAATTCACAGTTCCTGTACAAGAAACATTTAAAATTAAGACTGGTGTTAAAAATAATTTTTTTCAGAGGAAAAAGAATCAAAACCATTTCAAAAGCAACAGTTACAGAATCTACCATACACTGCCCTAAAATCTCTTTCCTTTTGAACACCTAAAATAAACTGGACTTGTGCAATTTAAGCAGTTTCACAGAATGCATCAACCTCACGTAATCTTGGAGTACTTCAGGTAGACTAGTAAAGCACTGAACTAACTAGTTTAAGAGGAAACTGTGTACTCTACTCACTAAATTAGCTGCCACTGGTGCATTACTGTTTGTATGTTCTGCAGATACCTGGTTGGCAAATATTGACAAATTCCTGACTTTGAATGGCAAGACCAAGGAACTTGTCTTTGAATTTAGGTGTGTTCATTTCTCTGAACTACTTTGGAGGAACAAACCATAAAAGGCGTTATTTTCAGCAAATATACTGGGAAGTAAAAATAAGCGCGTCTGGCACATACTTTCAGAAACAGCAGCAGCGGTAGATGTTACTATGGTAAACCAGTGATGAAGGTAGGAAGATGCATGCTGAGATAAGCATTGATAGAACAATGAGATTTTGTTAAGATAGGAAATGGTTATATATATCCATTTCAAGTGGGGCTAGGAAAAAAAGAAAGCCAAAGAAAGCTATTTATGGTTATTGATGTAAAAAATAAGAATCTCTCCAGTTAAAGGTGTGTGTTAGAGATTCTGCTGTATATAAACACTGAAATAGCTTCATTTTTTATTCACATCTAAATGTTGAGCCTGATTCTTTCTCATTTTCAGAAGCATCTGAATTAGTGGATAATGGTTTTGATCTCAGTTGAGCTCTCAGAAGAGCTGAATGCTTTCTGACATAAAGAAACAGTTCCCATGCCAACAAATACATACAATTTACATATTACTCCACCTTAACAGGATGCATGTTAGTAGTAGTAATAATTTTATGTAGCGGCCCAGCCAATTTTACTGGCAGTTTTGGTTCTCTATCTAAGCCTTGTGGTTTAGTATAGTAGTCCAGTCTTTCACGTGGAAAGAAGTTGTTGATGACAGTCACACAGTCATGTTGACCTAAAGGCACACAAGAAAAAAAATCACCAATGAAATAAAATAATAACAAAAGAAGAAGACCTAAAACCAAATCTAATATAAGCAAAACAGGTGAGAATTACTCACAAAGGAGCTTAGCATGATCTGCTTTGCACTGGTAACAGGCAACTCTTGGCATTCTTTTGTGTGTAACTTTTATGTTGAGTAAGTGTAACTTAATGTTTCCTAGCAGGGAATGACTTAATGAAATTTCGAGGACTGTGTCCCCTTCCCGCATCCCCGTTCCCTGGTAAGCCAAAGCTAAGAGAATAGGTATTTCTCCCCAAAGTTATACTATACTAGCAGTCTCTACTGGTGTTAAAATTTTTCAAGAGAAGTTCTTTCCACTTTGTACTTCCAAAAATTAATGACATTTGCATTGAGATTCCTAACTTTTCAGGCCTGAAACATATAGTAGTTTATTAACCTGAAGTAGGAGAAATTGTAAGAACAGAACATGCTTAAAAATTACCAAAAAAAAGAGGACTGTGATGAAAGTAACAAGATGAGATTACACCCTCTTGCTTTCTACATCTGACAATATGATGGATTACTTGGCTAAAGGGAAAGTAAAATTTAACTTCTCTAGTTCAGGACCACATTCTTTAAATGGATTGATTTATCTTGGCACTAATTCTATTAATCAGTAGAATAAGACACAGCCAACCAAATTCCAGTATTTAAAACCCTCCACTGTTTTAGAAGAGACTGTTCTAGGCTAACAGAGCACAGTGTAAGACAAATGACAGGGGAAGCAGTATCCTCACTTCCCACACACAGACAGATGAATTAATGTTGATTGAACAGAGAGTAAAAAAGAAAGAAGGAATGGATTCCAATGTTCAGGCTTTGTAATACAGAGTAGCATATCTCAGTATGCCTGAAAATCTTTACTCTGTCTTGGTGATGTGATCGGAGTTTAAACAAGAATTCTCCAAAATTATGTTGGAGATAACATTCCTCATTCACTAATAACTCAATTCAGCATCACACTGGAAAAGACTCTCCAAATCCAAAGTATAATTAATAGGAGTGGACTTCCCTGACATATTAAGTGAATCCTCAAGGTTTTGCTGCTTGAACCTCAAATGGTTCTTCTGATCTTTAAAGGAACAGAATGAGGTAAAATTGAAACTGAAACTGCACTAAGTCACTATGCAAGGAAGTAAATCTAAATGGCAAGGTAGGCTCTTGAATTCAGAACACCTAATGGACTTGCAAGGGAGTCCGCAGACATTCAAACAATACGAGAAGGTTGTGTTGAAGTGAAAATACAGGTCCTTGTTTTTGAGAAGGTCACCTGGACAGCAACAGCTGAGTCATTAAAATTATTCCATTTTTTCTGGTAATATTTTACCACATCTCTTTGCTAGAAATAGAGAGAAAGTGGTATATTTGGGAACATTAATGCAGGAATCTCCCAGCACTGTCAAGGTGGGTAAAAAAGTAGTAAGGGTTTAGGAAAAAAAAGACAAGAAAAAGAAACGTAACAACAGAAAAAAAGCCTGGTTGCATGTTTTGCCCAGGATCACACACTTTTATCTTGTTCCAGTCGAGTCCAGGTCAGTAAGTACCGACTACCTCAGAATAGGCTCTGAGACTTCTCCCTCTCCCAAATGCAGAGGGAGAAGGGCCAGAGGTGACTCACCACTAGCAGGATCACCCACTTTTATCTTGTTCCAGTTGAGTCCAGGTCAGTAATAGGCTCTGAGACTTCTCCCTCTCCCAAATGCAGAGGGAGAAGGGCCAGAGGTGACTCACCACTAGCACGCAGCACACTAGTGGCAAAAGCTCTGACGAGAGTTCCTGACTTCTAGCGCTACGTTATGCACTTTGTACTGTACTTCAGACACCTCAAATGTGACCAGCTTCCTCTTACTATTTGAAAAGTGATGACATTGCAAAAACTTGCACCCTTGGAGAACAGCAGCATCTATTCTTACAGATAAGATCATTTGTGCTTTTATGAAACAAAGCATGGGAATAGAAGACAAATTGACTCTGTTACAAGATGAGATGTGGAAAAAAAAAAAGCTGAACAACTGCATCAGTTCAAAACAGGTCATTAAATCAGGTTTCTCCAATAAAAAGCATTGGAATCTAACATTTAACTTCTTTAGGAATTTAGGAAATGATAATAGACTTTCACCTTACCCACAAAAGCAGCCATTTGAGCTGCGGTCCTTCCCACAGAGTTGACAACATCAGTCTCTGCTCCAGCCTCTAACATCATCCAGGTGATTTCTTTGTTTCCTGAATGTGGGGAGAAGATATGGGGAATGAGAAAGAACAAACTAGAACTTGTAATTACTTATGCTGTAGAAAAACAAGGAGTGAATTTCTTAAAGACCAAGAGTAACACTGAGGGAAATGAATGTTCTTAACATCATTATTTTAAGAATGGATTAAGAGAAGGGCTCGGTGCTGCCTCCTTATTTATGGTTCCAGAGGGTCAAATCAAAGTAAAAACTAAATTCTGGCAGGGTGTAACTCTGCTCTCTGTAATGCACATTCAGCTCCCCGTGGAGCTTATGGGAGTCATATGCATGTAACTACACTAGAGCTTGGTCCCTCTGGATAGCAGTACAGAAGCAAATACTACTCACTGATCTAGTCTGACAGTTCAACGACAACATTTGCTATTCTAAGAAGAAAAACAAATCCAGTACTATTATGTAGCAGGAGCATAGAGAAGAGAACAGATTGTTCCTTTCTCCACAGCAGGAACTGGGTGTTCAGACTGGGCTAAATACCAAGCAAAATGAAGCTAAAATTTGATGGGAAGATTAGATGACTTAATTGGTGCCCTTCAGAGACTAATAAGGACACTTGTCACCACTCGTGCTGGTTCTGCTTTCAAGGGTATTCTTACTTTATCAATTTTTGTGCATATGCTAAGTACAGAAAAGTGTATACAAAAAAGAAGGGAGTGGTGGATGGAAATAAATGTTTCTGATTTAAAAACAAAGGCATTGCGTCAGTAGTGCTTATGCACCTTCTGCACTCACAGATAACAGACCTTAAAGTCAATACTGAGAAGCATTCAAACCTAGGATGACAGGTTAAAAGCTCAGCTGTGAGAAAATGGTAAAAGTTCAGTATTTTCCGTAAAGCTGCAGTCCTTTAACAGCCTCTAAGAGTTTGTTCCCATCTACCGGTTGCAGCTCTGATATTGCTCAATGCCACAGACGGCTGAAATTTCCCAAACCTTTTTACCAGTTTTAACAGAAAAGCAATTCGATGATCCAGTTAAGTTTCATACACATACATACACCTTTCTTTTTTTATATTTATGATGAAAGAAGGCAGAGTTTAAAATCTACCTGCTAAGAAATCTTACCTCCCTAGAATCTCCTTTTTGGGAAGATGTTAAGTGGCCTAGCAAAGAAGATACTTAAAATAACCTAATATTCCCAAATCTAATCTTTTCCCCAGAAAGAACAATGGGTTTTATGTAGTGGTTTTTTTCTCACTCAAGGAAATAATTGTTCCTTTCATCAGGGAAAAAGAATAGCAAAAGGAAAGCTGCAAACCACCGCCTGAGACAGGAGAAAATATATAGAGCTATAAGCATAAGAGGAGAGGGAACATTAATGTAAGAAAACGTTTTTAAAACTTACTAAATAAGTTTTTAAAAGCCCACAAGATAATTGCAAAAATAACGTAGGAGAAAGGCAAAAAAGGCAAAAAGACAAGCTTCAAATATTAATAAAAGCTACTGATTTTAGTTCTAAAAAAGGCAGTTTGGTGTAGCATCTTTTTCAGTGCAACACAGTATAATTAAACAAAATGTATCCCACTGCACAAGAAAACTGTCACAGGAAACTGAATTTTGAGATCTGCAACAAACAGGAAAAAGTACAGATAGACTATATGCCTCCAAACATTGAACAAAATCAATTTTTATATGAAAAAACATCCCAAGCCTGAACAGTAGCGGCTCTCCTATTCCACTGTCCTGATGATTCTACTGGTCTTGATGTATTTGCATGGTTCACATAAGTAACAGTAAACAGAATAACAAAAATATGTCAACATTTTCCTTTAAATTACTAATTTATGGCTAATTGTACCCATCAATGTCATAAAAATCAGTGATCGAAGTTTTCTAAGAGGTTACCTGAAAGTCCAGCAAACATCAAGGCAGTATATCCATGCTCATGTTCATTGCAGTTAACATCAGCTCCATGTCGCAAGAGCAACCTGCACATGTCTACTTTCCCTTTGTACGCTGCATGCATTAGAGGGGTCATGCCATGCTAACAAAAGAAAGAGGAACAAAGTAGCATACAAAAAAGAATTAGCTATATCTCTTGATCTTCACACCATTGATAATTTTTACTTGTGCATACATATTCAGTATAACTACCAAAGCCTCCTGTAATATTTAAGTTAGCAACAACAAAAAAGCTCACAAAATCTTCATGAAAAAATATGGTTACTAACATGCAGTAGATTTTACATTTCCATGTCACTTTTCTGATCATGCTGTGCTGCATGTTTGAAAACAGACCATTGCTGAATAAATGAAAACCATTTACCACTGCTTTGTCATTGGCCTTTTGTAGAAGACATTAGTGTTAAAGACAACTAATGCTTCTGCTAGGGTAAAGGCTTGTTTTAGAAAATTTGTTAGGTTTCCAAGTGATTTCTTTTCTCCTCTGCATTATATGATAAGCAACAAGAAAATTAGGAGTAGGCTCTTGTTGTTTTTGCCATTACAAAGATTTGCAGTTTCTGAAACCCATCTTGCTCATTTTAGTCACAATTACTGGTAATTGTGCTGTCCGCCCCTCTCCCATTTATCCACCCTTTTGGTATTGTGTCTCTGATCTTACATCAGCCAGAGCTCTGAAAGCCCTTGTAAAGATACACAGCTCTAACTAGACTTTAACAACCACACAGTCTCAAACCTTGCCTTTTGATAAACTGCACGAGTACAAAAAGGATTAGCTTCAGCAAGGGAGGCACTAGAGTTGCACTGGTGTAATTCTAAATACAAACCTGGGCAAACCCTAGGGGAAATTTTCAGAACTAGGGCGAATGGTTGGTGCAAGCTCCCTCCCTCTTCAAGGGCTGGGAGAAGCACATTTCTGTTTGAGAAAATGGCATGACATTCAGTTGTTAGAATTTGATACGCTTTTTCCAATATGCTGTTTATTTTCACTCAGCATCAAATCAGGATTCATGTTATCAGCCAAGACCTAGTAATTGCCCAAGAACATTCTCCAACACTGAATACAAGGGAGTGTGCTTTAGTTTGTCCCTGAAGGAAATCAAAATGGCATTTTCCTCCTTTTTTGCAGGTTAAGGCTGTGTGCATGAATACACTCATATACTCCATTACTGTCGCTCTGTAAACACATGATCATGTGATACTCTGAAATAACGTAATTGTCAGTTTGAGCTTTAATATATTTCTTGCTTCGATTTATGATAGAGTAAAACCCAACTGAGTTAAATTTATCAGTATAATTTTCAAAAAATTCCTAAAGGTGCTGGAAATTGGGAAAGTTAAAATTATAGCAACAATTTTAAAGAACTATATTTTCATTATTCCCCATCCTAATAGAAAACAATAAAAAAATGATTACTTGATGCATAATATTTTAGTAACCTGAAATATTCTGGTAAACTGCAATATAAACTGGCATTAAAGAAACAAAAGACCTGAAGAGCTCACTGCAGAAACATGAAACAAATTTGTGATTGTTTTTGCTAGGTTTCATTTGTGGTCCTATAAAGGTTAAGTAAAGGCTTTCTATCCTAATATATAAAATACTGTATTATACTATACTCTATTATATTGACATCAATTTTTATGGGCCAATCCCAGTCTGGAGTCATAGTACAGATTTGCCTCCTTTAGCAGCACAGAAAAGTACTGCTGTAAGGGGATATGAACACAGTAAGGTTTTCGACTGGAAAAGGAACTTTTAAGAAAACAATGACTTCAAGTTTGGTTTTATCTTGAATGCCAGTTGTTTCAATTTAAAAATCTGTCTGAAGATTATAGGACAAAGGAAAGGGGTTGGAGGTTTTTTTTGGCACCCTTTTGTCCTGGGAAACTTTTTCTAAAAGTCTTTGATTAAATTTTCAAAGTGCAAGGCTATGGTGTGGATCAAAAAAAATACCAAGCAGAAAACATGTGGACAGTTGTTAGAAAACTGGATTTAAAGTCACACTAATACCAGCCTTTCACATTCACAGCAAACAGGAGGACAAGTTAGATACAAACTGATCTGGAAGAGCTTGGTGCCCTGTATTATGTCCCGATGCAGACACTGAAGAGACTGCAAAAACTCTTCTCAGGCTATCAAAGATATAATACATGTATATTTTAAAAATCCATTGTTTTGTGGATAACACGGTGATGTTTCATTACTGAGGATGCCACATAGGCTTGTGTTACTCACGAGAAAAGAGGAATCCAAGTGGTCCCAACATTGCCAGCGTTTTACACTTCCCGTGCTCACTTCACCCTTCTCAACCATGGAAATTTGGCCAAGATATGGCACACATAGGCTGGACCACGCTGGAGTGGCTCCCTCAGCAGGTATCGGGGCACACTACAACATTGCACATGTGAATACCCGTGGGAAAGGGCTGTAAAAACTCTAGCTGAAAAGCTGCTGCAGACACTTGCACGCTGACAGTGTTAAAGCATCCACCTCTCCCTTCCCCAACTCATTTTGCAATGAGGAGCCGAGCCCCAGATTAATACGGAAAGAG
>NW_009609087.1:35831-43262 GCF_000690535.1 Cariama cristata
TCTTCTTTAGATTCAGGCAACCATACCAGTTCTACTCATTCAGAAAATTACAAACTAAACACATAGGCTGTAGGTTTGGCTTTTATTTGAGACAATATTTGGGAAGTTATTAAAAGGAAACAAACGATGCAAAAAGAGCAGGTGCCACAAGGAACACAGAAATACTAGTTGATGTATGTCTTCAAAATCAACTGTCCTAAATAAAAAGGAAGAGCACTACTGAAATTAGACCAACTCATTAAGACTGGTTCAGGTAGGTATTTGAAATTGGACTGCAAAAATGTCTCCGACTTTTAACAGAAATGGTACTGAATGCTGCTAGTCTAGAAATACATGACTTGAATTTTCATTGGAAGAAAGCCTTTAGAAATTTCACCCTTAAACCTTTTGAATAAGATTGTCCTTACCTATCTTAAACTTACTGCAAGCAGGATTTGGAAGGTAGTGGACAAGATACACACACAAATAATTTTAGCTATAGCTAAGTATGAACTAATCGGAATATGCAATACTGCTCAGTGAGTGGCGATCATAGCTGTAGTTCTCCCTTATAGTCATCCTGCTGAGGTGCTGGTTTTACATATGTAACACATTGGATTCCTCTGATGATCTTTCTGTTCATTGGCGGCGATGAAAAGTTAAAGTCTACATCAGCTGGCGACCTGAACTGAAACCAAATAATTCTTAATTGCTGTTGAATTTTCTTTGGTCTGTGTATTTTGAAATACTATGTAAAAACATCAAAAGACAGAACTCTTGTTCCTCAATAAAGGCCAAGGATCTAGGCATTTTCTGCTAGCATAGGCAGTTCACACTGGAATAGCAAGATAGATTAACCAAAGAACCCTGGTACTGACTATGTTCAGTGAAGTAAAGCTACACATATCTCATACACTAATAAGCAGGCTGCTGCTGTAATTCCAAGAAAGTACTCAGTTTTGTAATTAGCATATAGAAGTGGACTGTTTCTAAAAGATGTATTTTATTACAGAAGTGAACAGCTGAATTACCAAACTCGAGGAAAAAAAGTAATGCTGCTAATGCCAAATGACAGTTCTGTATGTAAGAAGATTATGAATGACTTTAAAATTATTTTAAATACAGAGAAACTGTGAAGCATTTTCAGGTCAAGTCTCTCTGCTTCATTTACAGAGGTCTGCAGAAAATACGGGATTGTAGTATACTACAGTGCTCCTTTGCAACCTTAACTACCAACCTGACTGGAGGAAACTTCCACAGCTAAAATCCCATGTGCTTCCTCTAGACTCCCTTTTCGTAACAATCTGAAAGATCTTAGCCACATCCCGCAAATGGATGGAGTTAAAGTCAGCAAACTGCCGACATGAAGTCACACCACGATTTACAAGCTCTGTACTCCCAGGGGAAAAAAAATTCCTGAACGTTTTCCTCCATACTACGTTTCCAAATTAGCAAACGCTCCATCTAAAATAGGACAAAAAAATGACTAAGCAGCGTGCATTTACATGAAATAATTTATGTTTATTTTGCATCCATTTCCATTGGCCATCTATTTGTCCTAATATTTTGGGACATCTGAGCTTAAATGCCCCTGAAGTTTTAAAGCTGCCAGAGTCAAACTGTTAAAGACAAGTTTTGTGGAAGACCTACGTACTTCTTCATTTTCATAAAGTCAGAGATTAAGCCTAAATACCCTTCCTTTCTTTGACTACCTAAATCCACTAAGAAACAACAACAAAAAAACCCTGATTTGGGCAGAAAGGATACTGGGAGAAAACAGAACTGTATCTGCTGGGTATCTACAACCTTCTGGAAAACGGCATCTGTGAAGTAAATTTGAATAAAGTGGTCTTACTCTGCTTTCAAGTGACCTACTGCTCCCAGCAGAGCACTGCAGATCAGAGCAGGTGAAGGGTGAGTGAGTCTTGGCCTTGGCACATGGGCAGGAAAAGCAAGTAAGACTTAGAGTAGCAATTTTTTTATTTTTTAGATACATGTAACAACAGCAGAAGCAATACTGAAATACTGTGTCCAGCTCATGCCTACATTTTCGAAGGAGGAAGTTGAAACTGGAAAGGACTTGGAAAATAGCAATGATTATAGCTCAATTGCTGAAGAAACATAACTTTAGGCAAGATACTTAAAACATCAATTCATTTGGAAGATGTTAAAATGTGACTTGGTCCTCGTCTAAAGGTACGAAAGAAACAACTGCTGATTGTCAGTAGTTTTTAATCTAGAAGCAAGCAGATCTGAACAGTTAGAATACATGGTCAACCCAAAAGTTAAAGGGACATCTTATGTGTTTATTTTTTTAAAATCAGGAAGTGCAATATGTTAACAACCTAATTCTGGATGCTGTGGATTCTCCAGCCTGTGGAAATTATTAAATTGTGACTGCATGTTTGCTGTACCACAAACAGAAGAGAGAATTGCATTAAACCTGTGCTCATTTTGTGGACTTCAAGGAAGGAAATGAGTTCTTGGTTCCCAACCGAATTGTGCTCCCATTTCAATATCTAAGCATTCAATTTTCAGGGCCGTTTCCTCATTTCTTAACAAGTAACAGTAGTAATATAAATAATAATGTGAATTGCAGGATAAACAGCTAAGGCAGCAGCAGCAGAAGACCTAATGCATTCAAAGCAATCTCCAGTTGTGGCAATGCTGAATAACAGATGAAGCTAATGTTTAACTATCTATGTATAGATATTAGAATAACACATTAGAGAGAAAATGATTAATAACAGAAAAATTCTAAAAGTTGACATGAGATGACTGATGGATTAAGAATCCTAAACAAATCTGAATGCTTTCCTGTTCAATATGCATGATTACATACCACTCTTGGGTATAAAAAGGAGACTGCAAAAAGTCCATTGCATGAACTTTTTAAGTCTTAAATGCCTTGGGTGTATTTAGTCAGATGTGCGCATTAGGCAAGTATTGTTAATATTATTTCTTCTTCACCGATATCCTGAGGCATAACTCAGTTATGGTTTCTATTAATAAACCATATCCTCTCAATAGTAATCCTGCATGTTGTACTAATACTGCATCAGCGGTGCAGTCCTTCAGCATTAGTTCAGCAATTACACTAAAAGAAACGTTTTTAAAGTCCATACGATAAAGCACACTTGCAAACATACTTTCATTGTATCTTGGGTTCCTAAAGTTTACTGTAAAGCTTAGTTAGACTAGTTGGTCAGAAGCTTGTTGAAATTCATACATTAGAAATTAAGGTTTAAATATTTAACTGTATTAAAGAACAATCAGAAAACAGATCTGTTGGCAGCACAAAAAAGGCTATCCATGAAGATAACCAGTAGATGAAGTGATAGTTTTCCTCCATTCAGCATTCATGAGACCCCCATCTACAATATCCTGTCCGATTTTGGGCCTTCCAGTACAAAGACATGGATAAACTGCAGCGAGTTCAGCGGAGTACCACCAAGATATGGTGGGAACTTTAGCACTTCTGCAGTGAAGAGAGGCTGCAGGAACTGGGCTTGTTCAGCCTGGAGAAGAGATGGCTTTGGTGGGACCCAACAGCAGCCTACGAGTGCCTACATGAAGATCATCGAGAAGATAGAGCAAAACTCTTCAGTTATGGTGGCAGGAGGGCAAGAGACAATGAGCTTAAGTTGAAACAGAGGTTCAGACATTAAGCAAAAACCATTTTCACTGTAAGCACAGTAAGGCAGTGGAACCAGTTGCCCAGAAATATCGTGCAGTCTCTATCCTTGGAGGTTTACAAGGCCAGACAGGATAAAGCTCAGCGCAACCTCATCTGACCTCAGAGCTGAAGCTGCTTTGAGTAGGAGGCTGAACTAGAGACCTTCTGAAGTCCCTTCTAGCCTGAACTTCCCAGTGATCCTATAAAATTAAGTTGGGAAAAACGACAAATTGACATTTAAATTGACAAACGACACATTGATCTAACATGCATGGTGGGCAAATACAGTTTTGCCCCTATGTTACACTGCATATTAATGTTGCACACTTTAGAAATAAACATTGTAAAAAGAAAAAAGGAGGAAACAGATATGGACATCACACAAGGTTCCTTTCTCCACAAACTTCCTCCCATCTTCAGGCAGCACTTAAGGATTTTATCTTCTACATGTCTACCACATCCGTCTCTGCAAAAGACACTGTGTTTTCCACTTCTGACCTAGCTGCTCAGTCTCCAAGTATGTTTATGGTTCTGCAAAGATAAGGCTTCGGGTGATGAGACGCAAACATGAGATGGGGACAGGTATTCTTTATCCACTGTCTGCTGCTATCTAAGCAGAGGGACAACAGTTTGGTGGAGGTGACAAGAAGTCAGGAAGCACCCCCATGTGTCTTGCTGCAGTGTTCACCTTACCTTACAGACACCGAAGTTCATGCTGGAACTTGACAGAAAATATAAACAATGTAGTACTTTAAGTAACATTAATCTTTAAACTTTCTTTAAAAAAAAAGTATGAGCTCTTCAAAGGCTCATTATCCAGCTGCAGGCTGGAAATATCTTCAGAATAACTCTGATTTCCAGGAGTCTGTATAGCAACATTATTTAACAACAAGAAGGCCTTCAGACCTAGTATTTTCCTTGCTAAACTCAGCAAAATGCTTGTACAGTTTCGCTGTACCTCATCCAAGCAATTGACACGGACATTCTTGCTGCCCAGTAGCCTTCCAGCCTCCTCGGTGTTTCCTTTAATTAAAAAAAACAAAAGACACAAAGAGAGAGAAAGGGGGTTAGAAAGGGAATAAACTGAGAATCAAGAGGAAAAATATCAGTTCCATTTCTGATTAGAATAAAAATCTTTGTAGATTAACCACCAATAAATCAATTGCACTTAGTGAAGAGGCTTAGAAATGAACAGTGTTCTGTTCTAGAAGCTAAAACCTAAGAAGTCACAACATCAAAGAATAGTCTTGAGAGCACATTCTAGAAGTAAACATCCATTTTTTGCGAAGTAACTGACCTACACACACACAAGAACAGGACGCTAATATGTCTCTTCATAAATAGCACCAGAACAATTCTGAATGAGTAAAATGATACTGAGCATTTTAACACATTCTGTACTTGGACCTCTTTTACAGCATCTTATGTGTGAAAGAGCTAATTCTCACAAAAGGAAATTATACCATTTCAAAGACTTTTCTGGCCTGAATAAAACATGCTTTATCATTTACTCACATCTCCTTTCCCATTTAAATTTGAAGTTTGCAACATTCCACCTCCCAGGTCCACAAAACTGGAAGGAATTTGCTTTTGGTAGTGCAGAAGAGAGGTGGAAAGGACAAGGACTTGAGGCAGTTTGATCACTGAGATTTCTATAAATTGCAAAATGCGTAAGTAGACTGAAGTCAGAAAAAAAATCTATGCAAAAAACATCCCGTAACTTTGTATTTTTCAATTTGCTACAACAATCCTTTCAGTTAAGCCACAGATCTAAGAACCTGATTTAAAGCCCATTCAAGGACTATTCAGTAATGTCAATGCAGCTCCAACAGGCGTTCAAACAAATAGAAATAAAAGAACATTCAAAGAGTCTAAGTTTGGGGAATTAAATTTATTGCAAATTAACGGAAACTTCTGATCACTGATTCAATCACAAGCAAAGCTCCTTCAGCAGTGATGTGCTTGATAAAAATAAGCATTACATCCCTCATTTTAATGGCAGGCTTCATGTTCGTCTTCACTATATCACAAGGAGGTGCTCTTCCAGCAAATTTTCAGCAAAGCAGCTCTTACAACTTCAGTTCTGGCTCATTTTCTTCAAAAAAAACATTATAAATACTAGAAATAATTTCTTTTCATAAAGCTTTCAGTGTGGTTTAACTATACTAAACAGGTTTCTGTACCTTTTTTAAAAAAAATTAATTATTTTTGGGAAAAAAGCCAGTCATCTGAGTCATCTCACACACTTGATAAAGACCCAGTAAAATACACTGACTGACAGTCAGGGCACTGTCAAGTAGCCTACTCCTCCAAATATATATAATTTTAAACATGTGAGAAGCTTCTTAGGACCTGGACTAGTTTTCAGAAGAACATCCCAGCAAAAGAACAAACATCAGAAAGACCAAGTCTTCAAGGGGTGACCTTCAAAGTAAATTTCAATGCAAGTAAAGCAAAGCAAAGTTGCATTTACAAGCTCAGAGTTCTGTATCACAAAACACTGAAGGATTTCCAAACAAGACACTAAACTGATGGAAGTCAGCCTTCTAGAGTTGGCTAGAGCTCAAAGTTGGAACCAGGCTGTCCATAGTTGTGCATGGTAGGAGGCCAAGAGATAACAGGCAGAAGTTGAAAGAAGAAGCAGCTTCAGACTGGATCAGGAAAAACATTTTCATTATGAGCCCAGTAAGGCAGCAGAACAGGTTGCCCAGAGACACCATGCAGTTTCCATCCTTGGAGGTTTTCAAGGCCTGATAGGATAAAGCCCTGAGCCATCTCATTTGACCTCACAGCTGACCTGTTTTGAGTAGGAGGTTGGCCTAGAGACTTCCTGAAGTCCCTTCCAACCGGAATTATCCCATGACCCTAATAATAAACACCAGGTAAGTTAGTAGAAGTGTCTGCAAGATGAAGGCCTGAAACTCTGATTTAAGTGAGTCAATCAAACCAATGCTGATCCACAATATATTCATTGCTGACTGTCCTATGCTTGTGTTTCTGACACAGAGAAATATTTTAATATAATTGAGACTGAAGCCCCAAAACTAGAAATAAAAATTCGTATGGGTTCAAATAGCCTCAAAACTACATACAGAAATGCATGGAGCACAGCAGACGTTTTTAATTTACCTCCAACTAACAAACATCATTCACAATTTTCAAAATACCATTTGGAATATAACTACTTAGGGCTGTGAAATTCATGTTGCTGGACCATCAAACCCAACTGTTACAGCAAGTGTGACAGAAAGCCCCATGACAATAAGCATATGTGCCACATAACATGGTGAAACTACAATGCTTGTATGCCATGCAAAAATAAAACGGTCTAATGGACAAGAGAAGCACAATACCCTGTACAAGCTCAAGTTCTGTTAATTTAAGAACACCCTGTCTACAAGGACATCCTGGTTTGGCAACAGGACATAGGGAAACCTGTAACTGGCTAAAGAACTGGATTATCCCCAAGAAAACATTTTCTTGCAGAGCACGTTAATACAAGTCACTAGATCAATGTCAATGCACGTTAGCAACACGAATACACATAAGAAAGATGTAAGCTTTCCTTGGCAGTGTTAGACCCTCACAGCTGGGCTTCCCCACACCAAACCGTACAGAAAGCGCACCCCCTCCACGCCTGGCAAGCAGCCCCCCTTTCGTTCCTCGGGTGAGACAGGCCTGCCCCACGTACGGCCAGCGTGAGAGAAGTGCAGGCTCTCATTTCCTGGGGAACGGCCAGCTTTCCCGTTAGGGAGAAGGGGGACGGGGCCCAAAGG
>NW_009609088.1:0-5063 GCF_000690535.1 Cariama cristata
ACCATAATGATTCTATGATTCTACGAAAATCAATTTTGTATAGCAAGAATTCAAAAGATTCAGAGGTTTTCTGCTAATACCATAATATGATTCAAGCAACCCCATTTCAAAACTACTGAGATTTTTGTTTCACTATTGTATATTCCAATTTTCACTTTTTCAAGTTTGTTTTTGAATATTAAGTATTTGTTAAGGGTGGAGGTTTAGGTGATTTTTTTCATGTTACTTTAGAGCTTATACTTGAGAATTTTTATGTCCCTGATGGCAGGGAAAACATACTTTTCTCAACAGACAAAAGCTTTTTGGCTGACATATTACATTTGGTGCAGGTACATAGATTTTCAGGAAGAAAATTACTGATCTGGATTTTTTTTTCTTAGATTTTTTTTTTCTAATTTAACCTCTCCAACACAGAAGGTTTTGACCTCACAGACAGAAAAATGGAGTGCTGGCGTTCCTTGCAGAAATTCCAGGTAAATTAGAGTTATCAAGGCTAGCAAACATTTTTGCTCTTTAGGGCTAATCTCATCCTTGCAATAGCAAAGTTGGGAAGAAATTTTTCACTAGAACTCCTTTATAATTACTGCTCTTACATATTATTTTGCAGGAAAAGGGTATACCACACCATGTCATGTCCTATACTGAGGTTCTGGCTGAAAAAATTTTTTAAAAAAAGGAATTTGGTAGTTTAACTTTTATTCTGCCTTTTCCAACATCTGTAGGACACTACAGACTTCTCAAAAAGTACTTAAGCATTTTATCTTTAACACCTAATTCAGCCAATAAAAAAAGCTACTTTACTGTTTCTTTTCACTTCCAGAACACTAAGTCTGGTGCTTTGTAATAAAGATTAATAAAAGAAACCTACAGTTCTTCTACAATTTGACCTTTATTCTGAAGTAAAATACTTTCTTACATGTTAAACTGAGCAATTCCATTTTCATTTGAACTCACTCTTACCCACTAACACTTATGACTGGGTCTGAATGTTGTGTACTGGTGAAACGCAGAATTAACTTTACCTTCTTCTTCATCTGTGTTCTAACCACTCTGGCATCATGTAAAAGACAGTATATGGAAAGATTATTCAAACGTGCTACTCTTCCTGTTCTTTACCTAAGAAGCAAATTTAGTGTTCCTTACTACTGGAACTTTTATCATGCCTTTCTTTTTTTAGGAATCATAAGGCATACTGAAAGACTGTCTCTACAATAGCTTGATAATGAGCTACTAATGAAAGAAAGTTTATTCAAGAAAAAAATCAACACAACTTTGAAACTTCCATAGTAAATATTTCTAGTGCTAACATAAAGCCAAAGAAATCAACAATTAACTGCTGCCAAAGACAAAAATATTATTCGTATTTTTAGATACTATATATCATTAAAAATGGGACAGAGAAATTTAACATTAAAAAGAGTTAATCTTCCCTCTTTAATATATGTTGATAAGTATTTGCTGTTCAAACTGGCAAATTAACTTTCAGACCATGCAAACATCCAGTGCTTCATAAACATGCAAGTTTTTAAAAGACCAGGGCTCAAGGAAAGGCAGTGGGTGAGACGGATACATCTTTTTCTCAAGCACACAAAACCCTTCTAATTCCCAACCGAAAAGGCTCTTCATAGCATTGAAAATTATAATGACTGGCCTGTGAAACTAATGGCAGACTTCAACATAGATTTCTTCAAGGTTAATAAATTTACATTTCCATATCCAAAACCTTTCTGGCAGTAAAAAACTACCACTTTGGACCATTATTGGTAGGATAGTTCTAAGTGTTCACCTCAGCACAAAATGTTGCATTATACATTTCAAAAAATACATATTTTTCTGTGGTATGTAATATACAAAGAACAGTCTCCTCTGCAGCAGCCTGCAGGCAAAATTTCAAAGTTTAAAAAGCAGCCTCTAGAGAAGCTTAAAAAGATGACAAAGTCAATTAAGTTATAAGAAATCCTTTATTTTTATGAAGAGGGAACATATTAAGAATTTTATTATCAGTCAGTACTGTAGTGCACACGTTTCTGCTTTGCAATTTAGAAATCTTGACTTCTGTTTCAAATTAACTATCACAGTTCAAACAACCGAGATGCTCCTTAGAGGAACACTATACACGGTTTTCAGTCCCTGTTGTAAAAAGGAGTGTATCTTAATTTAGAGGCTGAAGCCTACTCCAAACTGGTTTACTACTTAGACCTTGATAAATATCTTAGAAAAAGATTTTATTATTACCATGAAACAAGACATTTCAGACAATGCATAAAATTACCTACTGAACTCAAAGTAGGTTGCATCTTTGAAATAATCAATTCAAAATGCAGTACCAAGTGTTACAGTGATAAATGATGCAGTCAGAGACTACTGCTAGTGCCTTTTACTGAACGACAAAGCACAACAAACCTTCCACAGATGTTGAAATTATGAGGGAGTAAAGCAGGTGCTTAAATCCTATTTACTAAAAATAGAAACAATCATCAAGTTACAAAAGGAGTATACATTTCATATGTTAAGCTCAATCTGTGCTGTGCAGTGTTTAGTACTCCACCATTTTATGATGAGCCTAATACTCCACAATTTGGTCCATAATAACGTATCTGCTCTAGATTTTATAGGTGAGGTAAAGAGTCATGCTACATTAAATAAGTCTTGTTAAAGTCTTTTTGAAAAATTAAGCATTACATTAAAATACATTTAATATGCCTACAACAATATTAAGTTTACCATCCTATTAACAATCCCACTAATTTTTCTCCACTATTTGAGCTAAATATTAATAGTATCTGGGGATAAAACATTTTGTTAATTCTGAAATTTTAAAGCAAGATAAATTCAGTTTTTAAATACAAACTGGGGAGACATTATAGTCACAGGACATTAACAACGAAATTGTTGTACTTATCTGTTAGTGGTATATCAAATTTGCTTTCACTGTGCTATGGGCTCCCTCAGGAATCCTCTGCATCCTTTATGAAAAGCCCTTTTTTCTCTCTCACCTACTTAAAAATCACACTTCCAACTCAAGAAGACCTTTTCTTGTAGCTTCCATCCATCTAAACAAAAAGAGCACAGCGAGCTCTATGACATCTCTGGGAGATAAAGATCAGGACCATAATTTTCTGAGAGGCTTGGGTTGCTAACGTGTCATGCTTAGTCACTTATCCAGTCTAGCCTAGGCATACTGCAAGTACATATATTAATAAAAGCTGCTATCATACTTTCATTTTGATTTAATTACATAGGAATATAGGAAATTTTATGTATATTTTTATGTAGCTATATAAACAAATCCTTACTACAGACAGTATTTATTAATCTGCTTTTTGATTCGTACTCTCTTTGGGTCTTTTTGACCTGATCATATGCAGCAGTAGAAGCATCACAGGAAAGTATAAAAAAAGAAAGTGCCAATAAATGGTTATGAACTTCCTTATTCAACAAATGAATGAGTGATATTAGTCCTGGGATTGACTTAATTGATTTTTCACTTAATCAAGACCTTTTCTGTTGGATTCTTGTCACTTTTGGTTCTGCTGCACTTTTGGGAGGTTGGATTAAGGAAGGACATTTTATGATTTACCTGTCATATCAAATGCTCCTCTTAATTTTACAGTTTTGGATAAAACATTTGCTGCACTTGATAAACAACTTGGACTGGGGACAAATATTTTGGCAGAAACTGTTACTACCTTTGGAAAGCAAAACTCCTGAGAACCAAACGATAAGGAGGAAACTGCTTTGCAGGAATTTATGTTTATGTGGACATTTAGTGAACTGGCTCATAGAATGATTCATGTTTAAATAGCTGAAAAGACAAATAACTTCAAGCCTAGAGAGAGAAAGAGGAAATACGTTAAGAGAGAAAGATTTAAATCTGGCTAATGCTCTTGGTATAGTTAAAAGAATTAAAGAAGCAATTAAAGATGCAAAATGAGTACTTACTGTACAATCTAATGAGGTTTCACAGACGGTACCAACTATAGGACAGACACAGAGGAGAATAATAAATTCTTTTACAGTTTAGGGATTTTAAAAAAAATTTCTATCCATTCCTTTCCTGAAAAAAATATTTTCTAAGAGTCTGCAACTGTTTTAACGCTGAATTACGGTACCATAAAGGTGATTTAAATTAGGCTTATGAGATACTTGAATATTTAGTTAATTTATGATTAAGAAGAATATATCAACCTTTTGTGTACTGAGATTAACGTATACAATACATGTGGCATACATAAAACAGTGGGAAGACTTATTTCTAAATTCGGTTGGTGAGTACTACTGAAGTGGTAAACATAACAACATGAAAATGTTGTTATGCTTTAATAATTAAGTAAATATATACTTACATTTATGATTTTTAACTTAAAATTATATTAGTTGTTTTATAAGAGGTAAATCTACTAAGCCACAAGTTAATTGGACTTGTATAAGAAATAAGCTAAACTCAGTGAATAGTTTCAACTGACCCTCTGTAAAAATCAGGGCTAATATTTTGAAAATATAAGAATATTTTACTTTCTCAATAAAATGACTCCATTTGGAAATGTTATTATGTTTTATTTTCACATCCTGAAAACAAATATTTTTGTATTTTTACTTTGTTCTTTACAGAAATGAACCTAAATAAAACAAACAAACAAAAATCCAGGAAGAACAAAAGTTGGGCTAAATAACATCTGAAAAATATTAAATATTTTGTTCTAAAGTAAATAAAACTTTTAAAGTTTATAGAATACACAATTCCTGTTAAAAATAAATTTCTTCAGACAAAAATGCAGAAGGGCATGATTTGTGTTGAATTGAAGCAACTAAAATATTATATTGAAATATATCGTTTGTTAATGAGTTCTTAGAATTATCTTTACTTAGACTATGATCAATAACCCCTTATACTTCACACAACAGCTGATCATAGGAGTGGAAAAGTTTATCATGGTCATTAAAGCAATTATCACTGATGGAAACAGAAAAAATATAGACCAATTTAAAGATCTTTGCTTCCTTATTGTTTTATCAATAAACAAAAAAAATGAGAAGGAATATACACAATTTACCTTTAACCA
>NW_009609088.1:5080-13581 GCF_000690535.1 Cariama cristata
CTTCTTTGGTTTTATAAACTTCTTTATTATCTTTTCAGCTGCAACATAAAAACTGTCCTGGTTTGGCTAAAATAGGACTAGTTCTCCTTTCAGGAGTTTTTCTTTTAGTTAAGTTTTTTCTAGGTAACTGCACTTCCTGAAAGTGTGGCTACATGTTTTTCAGATACTGTCTGCTTTTCAGACTCGATAATGTTCCATGTTTATAGTTGCTACTTGAAGCATCAGTAGGATTGCTATGCAGAAAGGCCCATGTTTATGCTTATCCCTATGAGAACCAAGGCCACTGCTAGCCCTCTTTTCTTAAACAAGTGAAAAGTCGTAAAAGGGTCACACCTGTGGAAGAGTGTGGATGGGACAGGTGACCAAAAACTGACCAACGAGGTATTCCATCCCATCCACATCATCCTCAGTATAAAGCTAAGGGATCATGAGGGTCTTGCTCTCTTCCTTCATGGCTGGTATCCTTGTAGGACCCTGCTCATTCTCCTGGCCCTGACCCTGATCCGTGCATTCCTGAATCTGGTTCCTGTTGGCTGCGGAGTCCGGTCCGGGACACCCAGGTGCATGCCCTACCGCAGCTGCAGAGTGAGCCACTGTGGCCTGTGATTCCCCGATCATCATCAGGAAACTCAGTATCAGTTTTGTATATGTTTCCTTTTATTTCTATTATTAGTAGTATTAGTATTAATATCATTATACTATTTTTTCATTATTATTGTTTTATTAAAGTAGTTCTAACTTCCAACATGTGTCTCTCCCTTTTCTCCATCCCTTCCTCTCCCAGGGTGGAGAGAGGGGTTAATAGAGCACGTCTGACACCCATCTTAAGAGCCAGCCCAGCCTTAAATGGTGAAAGCAGGTATTCTTATTTGGTTTTATAAACTTCTTTATTATCTCTTCAACTGCAACAGGAAAATACATACTCAAATTCCCACAGGTCAGTTGCTGCTTTGACAGCACAAGGGCAATAGCTACAGTCTGTAGAGGCCAAAAACTAGTTTATCCTCAAGGTTTTTCAAGAATTCTCCCCCTGCTCATGGAATAAATACTTCTTTCTTGTGAATATATCCAGCAGACTGGAGGCAGAGTCTTGTTTGCCTTGCCCTCCCTTTCTGAAGATGGCTCAACCAAACCAACACTCAAAACAGAAGTGTACAGTTATCATGGAACAAAACTACTGGACAGTCTTCAAAAATGTCTACTAGACCACCTGCTCAGAAGCAAGAAAAGTCTCTATAAAGCTCTTGAAAGTGTCTAGGCCTCTTTATCTGAATTTATGTGTCAGGAACTTCCACTAATTGAGGACTTGGGCTCATGCCCAGGAAGCTTAAGGAAGTGGTGACTAAACTAAAAAGATACTGACACCTCTGTTGGAGCTAGAATCTTTGTAAGATTATTTATTGCTGATGCAAAATTATCTAATTGTGCACTCTTTTTATCAAACATAGTGTCCTGGTTTGGCTAAAACTGGACTATTTCTCCTTTCAGCAGTTCTTCCTTCAGTTAAGTTTCTTTTAAGTAGCTGCACTTTCTGAAGTTAGGTACATGTTTTTCAGACAGTGTCTGCCTTCAGAATTGCTAACACATGATGTTTATATTTGCTACTAAAGTAACAGTAGGATTGGTATGCAGAAAGGCCCACATTTATACTTATTCTTACAGGAACCAAGGTCACTGCTGGCTTTCTTATGTTGAACAAATGAAAAGACGTAAAAGGGTCTCACCTGCAGAAAAGTGCAGATGGGACAGGTGACCAAAACCTGACCTTCGAGGTATTCCATCCCATCCACATCATCCTCAGTATAAAGCTGAGGGATCAAAGGGTCTTGTTCTCTCTTCTTTCATGGCCAGCATCCCTTTGGGACCCTGCTCATTCTCCGACCTCTGATCCTAATCTGTGTATTCCTGAATCTGGTTCCCGTCAGCTGCAGAGTTCAGTCCAAGATATCCGCATGCCCACCCTGATGGTGTGAACCGCCATGGTTTGAAATTCCCTGATCATCACTGGGAAGCTCAATACTGGTTTTGTATGCTTTTCCTTTTATTTCTGTTATTAGTAGTATTAGTATTAATATTATTATACTCTTTTTCATTGCTATTGTTTTATTAAAGTAGTTTTAATTTTCCAACCCATAAGTCTCTCTCCTCTGGGGGAACAAAGGAGTTAATAGAGAGCCTCTGCTTTCCACTTTAAGTGCTGGCCCACCCTTAAAGGGTGATACATACATACTTGCAATTTAGCATATTTTATACCCAAATAGAGCTAAAAAAAAGTATGCAAGTGATGTAGTTCTCTCTTCTTAAACGGGGACTACCTTTATAACATTACCGTGATGCTACCCAAGTGTTAGTCTTCATTAGTTGCTATGCGCGTGTGGCCAAAACATGACAGACTTTATCAGAACACACATCTCTGGCAAGGCAGCAAAGCCACCCTGATATCAGGTTACCCTGTGCTAGTTCTGTATTAAAGTTTTGCATACCAATGTTACTTTAATTTCAACAAGCTAATAATAACTCCCTAAAAATCCCATCTAGCCGCAGAAAAAAAGCTCTCAGAAAACAAAAGTTTAAGATTTTACACTGCAGACAGTGAGTGACATGAAAGTCTATGTTTTAGTCCACAATAAGGCATAGGTCTGGTTTAGAATTAATAGACCTATGTCAAAGTTTTTGGCAGCATAATATCCAGTTTGAGAAGTATTTGGCACTAGGGTACTAATTACTGAGAGGAAGGACCTGCACTGTTACTTTTTTCTGAAGGACCTTAAGTGGTATTTCTTAGTTAAAAATACCTTAACATTTAATAAAATAATGTGAAAGTCTGATACTTAATTAGAAAGTGTTAACCTACTACACACCACTGTCTTAAATGTTTTACTCGAAAAGATTCACCAAATGCCACATTTAGAAATATATGATTTCAACTAAGATAAGTACATGTATTTTGCAGAAAAAGAAACCCTCAGATTCTGTGTATTTGACTTAAATTCAAGCTTTCTGACACTCTCTTTTCTCACTTCTTTTCTACTTCTCCTCTGCTAAAAGAGAACTGACCTAGAAGTATATTGATTATTCACATCTCAGCAAAAAGGAATGCAGAATTCATCGGCTTTGGCAGTGATCTTAGTGTTGCAAGTTTTTCTCATGAGAAGTTCCACAGCTTCCAGCCATAAGAAAATGAAAGTTTCTTTTGTTTTGTTTTGTTTTGTTTTGTTTTTTTCCCCTTGTTTTTAAATATACTTTATATACTAGTTCCAATCTATGGCCAGAAAAATCAAACTGCCGAGTAATGCAACTTTCTTGCACTGAAACACTTCCATGTAAAGAATATATTTTCTCATAATGAAACTGGACTTCAGAAATCTGTGTGAGTACTACCAATTAAAAAAAAATGTAACCTAATGTAACTGTAAGAAATTGCTTTGGGTTATTTTACAAGGTTCTTTCCTTGTTAGAGGTTGAATATAATCTCTTAAGTGGAGCAACATAATCTGAATATTTAGCGATTTAGTTAACATTACTTTGATTATTTTTTTTTCAGGGAAAAAAAATTCTCAGTACTTCAGTTTTGTTTAGTAGAAGTGGTGTTGATTTTAAATGTTTCTTAAAAATATATCCTTCTTATGCCATTGAAATTTTTGTGTCCCTGACATAATTCCTTCACTTTTCCTGCATTTTTAATGATACTAAATCCTAACACTTGATATGTAAACAGCAAACAAAACCCAATAAGAAAGTAATGTGATTGCCATTATGTACAGCTAGCCATGATGATCAAAGCAAGCTACTTCTCTTCTCTGATCTTCTTCCTCTGTCCACAGCAACTGCATCACTCTGATCAGCTCCTTACCTTTTTTATATTGTTTGTTTGTTTGCTTTTTTTCCCTCTCAGTTAAGTAGCAGCAAGCTCTACTAGAACTAGAATAATGATGTTCTATAAAGAAATACAAATCCTGTGATTCCAACAATGCAGGCATTAATGTGTCAAAATTAATCTAGTCCAGATATTTCTCCTTATTTTCAGTGAGATAAATTGGAACGGGTAAGATATGACAATAAAGTTCAAAATCTTGTGCAAGAATCACATAATCCATCTGAGAAAGAGTACATGGTAAAAAAAGGGGAACTCTGGGAAACAAGGCAACAACAAAAGATTTCCTTCTCATTATTTGCAAGGCTATACTTTAATTAGGCATTTTGCAACAGCTAAATATAAAACGCTTTAACTGTTTAAGTAAAGTTACACTTCATTGCTTAGTGGAAAACTTGTAAATAATCAGGCCATTTGACTGTATAGTTACTGTATTTGTACAGCCAGTGTCAAAGATCATATGTCCAAACCATCTAAAAAAATCTGTATGAGATATTTTGTTTTACTTTCTAAAATATGTGTTATGCCGAACCTTGAATGCAAAGCATTCAAACAGCAGGGGACATATTTACTCTTGCAGGACCCTTTTTTTTTTTTTAAAAATTGTTTACTTGACAACGAAACACACTACCACAAAGACAGCTTAAGAAGAGTTGCTTTGGACCTAATTCTCTAATGTTATATTCTGACACTGCCACTGTACTTCAAAAAGGCAAATTTACTACAGCAAAAGCCCCTTAAACGAACAAAAAGATTCCTAGTTTTTTTGGTATGTTTTACATCAGGTCCATTAAGGCCACAGTTGAAAGTGATGTTGCACCCCCGTTCCTTCTGTATTTTACTGTTAGTAGTAGTTTTCCACGCAGAGCTATAAATTTACATATCACTCTTTAAAAACTAGGGCAATATATTTTTGCTGTGGACATAAGAGATGCTCTGGGTCCCATTTATTCCATTAAATAATTTAATGGAGCTTTCGTAAACAGAATCTGTAAAACCTCTGTTTCTTCTGTTTCCTACAATGCAGTCTTGTTTTCCCTTTGCCCTCCCCAGGACCAGACTGCCCTGCATCAGTATAACAAAAGTGTACCTTGCATGCCAAGTAACCTTGCAGCTGAGTAGGTCAAACTGCCACGGAGACACCACCTGACGCTTTTTTATAGACTTGCTTGGTACAGAAGGTCACAGCTACTTTCCAGGTGAATTGAACCCTAAGGGCTCAGTAAGAATTTGTACCTTAACTTCTCCTTGAAAGAGGTGGACATGGTGGGGGAAGCAATTTTAATCTGTGCAGGACTACTTCAGGAAAAAAAGAGACCCTTAGAGATGACTATTTATACAGTATTAATTACCCAGTTTGAAGCCTATTTTACACTTCTGTCTGATAACATTAAGCAGGGATTCAAAGTTTTGTTTCAAAAACTTCTCTGAGCTTAGTTCGCTTCAGGCATTCTTTTCTATGATTTAACTGCCATTCCTGAACTACAAGTACCTTGTGAACAGATAATTTAAATATATTAAAGAGACCTCAGTAACTCTTTCTACACTAAGGTCCATGTTTTCTATAGTTTCTTCACCTACCAGTTTTATAAGTTTGTACAATGTGCATTGCTGTGAAATTCAGTATTTAAGAAAGTAAAAATCAAAACAAATTGTCAATGACCTACAATCTGACAATGGCAAGAAAAAATATATTGTGACTTCTATTGCTGTGTAAAAATTGTCCAAAGACTGTCCCTCCCCTCATTCTAACTTGTTTGTTTGTCTTTTCTGTTTATAAAGTGCTATATCCTAGATGGTAAACCCTTGGGGAAGAACTACTTTTATACCAGGTTTCTTAAATAGTCCGCAATCATTTCTCTCTAAGATATCTCTAGGAGATATCTCATATATTATATTATTGCATGTTTTATGAAGATGAAAGAAAGCCCAGGCTTTTTTGTTTCTCCTTTGTTCCATTCCTTTCCCTCTCAATATGAACTCAGAGGTCATAGAATTATAGAATTATAGAATGGTAAGAATCATAGATGAGGTCCGTCATATCATGAACACTAGACAACAAAGGGAGGGAAGAAGAGCTGCATGAAATTAGGTCTCATATTTGCTAGGATTTACAGAACTACTTGTTCAATGTTCACATACGTTAGCATTAAGAGCCCTGAAACCTAGTTGTGACACTTAGTATAAATGTCATATATGAATAGCCTCACTATGAATGGACAAAACAAAATAAGATGAGACAGAATCTAGAAACTGATTGACTAACTATATATGCAATTTTCATATAATCAGGAAATCAGGTTCAGTGTGTTCCACTCCCAAAATGATTACACATTGATGAGAGCAATATACTTTCACATTCACAAGAACAGTTATATTTGTCGATTAATGTATCTTTTTCTTTATTCATAATTTGGAAACAAAAAAAATCTAACATTTGAATTAAGAATTATTTTAGAAAATTCAACTGTAAGATGGTAAGTCTTGGGAATCCTTCAAGATGCCTGGGTCACAGACTGACAATAAAATGAGCATACAAAGAACAAGCTGCTGTTTGCCCTGGAGGTCTCTGAATCTGCATGGATTAAAAAAATACAGTATGTGAGAAGTGTTAGGAAGAGAGCTTCAAGGAGGAAGCATATCAGAATAGCTTAGAGTAGATATTTAATTTTTACAAGGTTAAATCTTGGAGAGAAGTTGCTGTGTGACTTGCTCAGATCACACTGACAAGGCTCACCAACTTGCCTGTTTTTGCCATAATGAAGAGATGTCAAAAATGGACCAGGAAACATCAAATCTTACAACTTTTGGTATGTAAAACCATCTCTCCAAAATGGATGTGACTTGGAAATTTAAAATTCTCATAAATGTCCATAAAAGACAGTCATCATATTCACTTGTATAGTAGAAAGCCTTAAAAGCATTTGGTACTTCTTTTATAATCAAGCTTTTACATATGAAGAGTAATTTAACTGTCTTCACAGCACTTCTCCCTCCCAAAACAATGACAAGAAGAACACATTAGATATACTTCTACAATATTCTTTATTTAGCAGAAATGACTGAGAGCTGCAGCTGTTTAACATCTCCAAAGAACAGCTTCTTAAAGTATACAGTATTAAAATAAATGAAAGATAAGTAAGGATTGGAAAGTGCCCAAAGATGTGAAAAAAATAAAGAGGTTTCCTGGTTAAAAAAACAAAACAAAACAAAACAAAACAGTCACAGAAAAATAATATGCTAAAAAATGAAAAGAGTTTAGTTTTTAAAATGGGAGAATAACATCCAATGCAGTCAGAAAACTGAGAAGTGATTTTTAGACCAATCACTTTGAAGAAGGATCTGCCAGATAGGTTGCTAATTTCACATATGAAGCTCATTAAATGCTTTAAGAGAGTAAATTTTCCACTTAAATTTGCTCACTACCTGCAACCATCTATCCTTATCCACCAAAGATTTCTTTTTAACTTTGTATTTCCCTTAATGGCCAGGAAGGATTATTAAACTTAAAATTTGGAAAATAAATTAACTAGGCTTTCAAAACACCAAGAGGATCACTAAAAAAGACTTGTTAAGTATGAAATTTTAGACAAATGAATTCTTGCATTGTGTTTTGGTATTGACAAATCTGAAACTTTTCTCAACTTTTCTAAGTTTCCTTGAGATATTTCTTTAAAACATTATCGGAATAGTTCACACAAACCAGACACACATAGATACACACACTCCCTACACCACTTCAAAACCTCTGCACTAGCTCTCACATTATTACAAATAATTAACTGCTATTATGATGCAGTAAAAAGGTATTAATATGCATGTTCAAACCTTATTTTCACTGTAACATATATTGTTTTAAAAAAACTAGTGTCATTCAGATTTTAAACCCATATGGAGTTAAATTACTTTACTGCATAAATAGGTGTGATATAAAGGAAGCCAATGACTGGAAGCCAGTGACTGGAAAAAGGGTAACATCGTGCCCATTTTTAAAAAGGGTAGAAAGGAGGACCCTGGGAACTATTGACCCATCAGCCTCTCACCTCTGTGCCTGGGAAGATCATGGAACAGATCCTCCTAGAAGCTATGCTGAGGCACATGGAGGACAGGGAGGTGATTTGAGACAGCCAGCATGGCTTCACCAAGGGCAAGTCTTGTCTTACTAACCTGGTGGCTTTCTATGACGGAGTTACTACATCAGTGGACAAGGGAAGGGCTAGGGATGTCAGCTATCTGGACTTTTGTAAGGCCTTTGACACGGTCCCCCACAACATCTTTCTCTCTAAATTGGAGAGGTATGGGTTTGATGGGTGGACTGTTCGATGGATGAGGAATTGGTTGGATGGTCGCATCCAGAGGGTGGTGGTCAATGACTCAATGTCCAGATGGATGCTGGTGATGAGCGGTGTCCCTCAGGGGTCTGTGCTGGGACCGGTGCTGTTTAATGTCTTCATCAATGACATAGACAGTGGAATAGAGTGCACTCTCAGCAAGTTTGCGGATGACACCAAACTGAGTGGTGTGGTTGACATGCCTGAGGGACGGAGTGCCATCCAGAGGGACTTGGACAAGCTTGAGAGGTGGGCCACCTCATGAGATTTAACAAGGGCAAGTGCAAGGTCCTGCA